>NC_056728.1:838676137-838853637 GCF_019279795.1 Protopterus annectens | reverse complement strand
ATCCCAAATACTATTATTTAAAGGCTGTGGATACTTTTGAATGAAGTATTCATATGTTAATAGTGAGAAATAGAGAGAGCTCTACTCTGACATATTTTACATGCCTTTGCCAGAAGTCCATTTGCTTTAGACTTAAGAGACTTTCTAGGGTTATGAACAAAGGCTTTATGTGCTAGTGGTCTTGGAGAGCATATTCAATATGAAGGATGATAAGCTTGTTAGGAGTGCTGGAGGGAGCACAGGGTCCAAGGATTTGGTGAAATCAAAAGAGATTTTGAAAGACTGTTAATAAGAGGTAAAAGAGAAGGTGAGGACAACCAGGACGTGTAGGTATTTCAACTGGTTGGCATGTTCCCCACTTTTGCTAAATAGGTATGAAACAGTAAAGAAAGGGAACTTGTTTAAGCTTCTGCCTAAACATATTAGTTTGGGCTCAATGCGGACTGCTATGCAATTAATTTTGTAAGAGAGTTTGAAACAAGGAGCAGCTTAAATAGTTGTAGCAATGAATAAAACATCATCATAAAGAAGTGGATTTAAGCCTTCGTTGTCAGTGGCTAAATCGTTTCTAAACGTAAGATGATAAGCTAACTCCATGATGCAGAGAGATGGAGTCCTGACTGTGACCCAGGAGATTAGCATTTAAATAGCGGATTTAGTAGTGATTTCTAAAAAAAAGCCAGCTGGGAGGCAGTTGGACAGAGTGGCTCATGTCAACTCATTCTTCATCAGGGAGGATGTGAGTACCTACCATCAACAGGGCACCTGTACTGCAGGATGGGGGGCTGAAGTACCTCACGTACATGCTGCTGAAAAAAAAATAGAAATTGGTATAATCTATAATTCTTTTCTAAACTATGTGATATATATTGTTCATAGTTCCAAGTTAGTAAGTTGCTGCCAATGCTGAGAGATGGTATGAAGTATTGTGGGATGTAACAGTCCACTGCGCAGCACATTCCCAGCATACACCTGAGAAACAATGTGTTTCCACTGCAAACATGACTGTTTTCAGTTGCTATTTGTCTCAGTCTTCATGCAGATGGTATGTTTTCTCGTCAAACAGCATTCTAATACATATAGGTACAGAATAAACCTCAGTATTCAATGCTTTTTATGTTTCTTGAATCTCCAAATATCAATGGAAACTCTTAAAGAAATACCTAATCTATTTGTTGACAGTAAGCTACTCCCTCCCTCAGCCTAGAATTTTCTCAAAGGTCATCATATTACAATTTAACAAGGCACAAATCTTTACTTTAATCTAAACACAAACTGAACTGCTCATTTTTAAAAATAACACATGCCATTGCTTGGAGTGCTCACAGGGTCAAAACTAAACACTTAATATGTGACTGTAGATGGAGGATTCATTGATTTCTGGAATTACAACACACAGTGGAGTACACTACAACATGTTGTTGTTGTCTTTCGGCTTTTCCTGGTTAGGGGTCGCCACAGCGGAACTCCACTCCGCTAATGATTGGCAGTAGATTTTCACGAATGCCGAGGTGCCAGCTCGATGTTCAACCTTCAGCGAAGGCACACCCATTTACACATGTCTTTCGAACTATGAGCATCAAAATCTGTCTGAAATGACTGACTGCTTCTATACCCATGAATATAGGACACTGCTAACTTCTATGTGAACAGTTATTGTTATTATTTTTTCCTGACCTTTGAATGTGCTCAGCTCATTATGAGAATGTTGCCATTAAAGCATTGCATATTACCTTCACCTAGTGTTCTTTTTTGAGTTGGTGAGAGGAAGACATTACAAATGAAGTGTGGTATATCTCAATATAGCTCTATCTAATAGACCCAAAATAAATAAAATACTCCATAAACCCTCTTATGTGTAAGGTGTATGTGTGTGTGTGTGTGTGTGTGTGTGTGTGTGTGTGTGTGTGTGTGTGTGTGTGTGTGTGTGTGTGTAAATATATGTGTGTGTGTGTATGTATGTATGTATGTATGTATGTATATATGTATATATAGATATATATAATATATATGTATGGGTCTGCTTCACATGATCGAACATTCAAATGTTCGAATTCCATATGGTCGAGATCATATAATCGAACATTTGAATGTTCGAAAATGTGCGATAGACCTGCAAAACACAAAAAATAAACTGTGTATAGCAGGGGGGCAAGCCCACCTGCACCCCCCGCAACTTAAATATACCAACTACGAGATCGTACTACAGCGAGAACAAGAGAAATCTCCTGGTCCGTGCTGTATGCTGATCACCGTTCAGAATTTCGAAGTTTTAAAACTTCGAACATATGGTTTTCGATCATATGGGTTTCGAAATTTTAAGATTCGAAATTCTGAAGGGGACCCATATATATATATATATATATATATATATATATATATATATATATATATATATATATATATATCCCGAAAGCTCATATTACTGAAGACCAGAAAACTGAGACTGGAAGACTGAATACTGAAAATCCTAAAAGTGCAGAATTTTGAGTGACAGAATACTGAATTTGTGAAGTTAGGTACTGTGTTATGACTGAGAGGTATGGTGTCCCTTTAAGATGTGGTGCATTTTAGATAATGTACGTGGCAGACGTTAGGTGTGCTGTTGAAGGTACTTTTTGAGGTTTTTGTTTTCAAATTTAAGTACAGATTTTATTGTTGAGTGTGTGAGTTGTGTGTCTCAGTACGTTGTGTGAATGTTGTTTGTGGTGCTGGGATAAATGAGTGGTGGTGGATGTGTTTGTGTTGGTAGGATGTAGGTTTGTAGGGAAGGGAGAGATATCTGTGTTTCAAAGTGTTTGGATATATGTTATGGAGATCATGGTACAGTGGGGATTGGGAAATTTACCTTTCCTGCACTGTAGTGCGATCTCGGAGTTAGTATATTAAATTTGCAGGGGGTGTGGGGGGTGCAGGGGGGCTTGCCCCCTGCTTAAGCCTAGAGAAGTCAGAGGTTGTTTACTTTGTATGTTTTCATTTGTGTTTTGTGGTGTAGGGTGGTAGGTTTTTGTTCGGGTTGTTATTTTTGGAGTCAGTATTCCGTATATTCAGTATATTGCTGTTTCTTACTTTTGATATTGGTTTGCTGGTCTACGATAATGTTATCTTTTGGGACATAGAAGTAGAGTCATATGTATATATACATATATATATATATATATATATATATATATATATATATATATATATATGCATATATAGATGTATATATATATATATATATATATATATATATAAATAAATAAAGAGAGAGAGATGTGTGTGGTTATGTTTTATTTCATTGCAAGCTCATTTCATCGAAAAAAAAAATGGTACATTTCACCAAAAACTGATTTAATCGAGACCACATTTCATCAAAACACATTTAACTGAACATTAATATACCTCCAAAAGTCTGTTGGGATAAGCCCCCCCTGCATCCCCCATGGCAGTGTTGAAGCCCTCTCACAACCCCCTAACATAAATATAGCACCTCCATAGTGGCACATCCATGGAGAAAAGTGAATGTTCTTCACATACTGAATTACTGCTGGTGCAAAACCATACTGGCAGTCATTTTCTGTACAATGTATGAAACAATGATCCAAAACCATTTTATATATATATATATATATATATATATATAATATGAGTGTGTGTGTGTGTATGTATGTATATTTGTCCATTTTAATTATTTCAAGTCTGCTTAATTATTTGAGTTGCTCTTAGTGAACTGTGTGCATTTTTAAGTTTGTTCTTGGACCTCGGTCTTGTTTATTAACAGATGTGGAAAGATTGTGTTTCTGTCTTATACCGCACTTCTATTTCCACAAGTAGAATTACTTGTAAAAGTTATCTGATTGTATTTTAAACCTTGCTGGCTCATAGTTTTGTAGTTTAATTCACAGTGGCAGACCTGTGTAACCCTGCGGCAAAATTTCATACCATATCCTAGCCAATTGCAGGTCACCCTCCATGTCTCAAGAAGCTGACAATGCATACTTGGACCTACTGGAGACACTTGCCATCCAACCTAACACCATACTCAAGGGAGACTGTATTTACCCCTCTATAGACTGGGGATCCTACACTGTCTCAAATCTACAGACACAGAGATTCCTGGACTTGGTAAATACAAACACCCTTGACCAAATAGTAAATACACCGCCTGCAGGCTCTAATATATTGGACCTCATGCTTACAAATATGGGAGAATGCTATTTTAAACCCCCTCCCCAATGTCTCTTCCTCCCTGGTAAGGTCCAACCATAAAGCTGTCTCCTTTGAAAACAAATTCAGCACTGTAATCTCATTAAAACCAGTAACAGGAACTATTCCAAGCAAATTACCTCTTGTTAAGTGAGAGAAATCTTGATGAGTGGATGGGAAATAGAAAGTTCACCCCGGGGTTCACTCCAGTGGCTCTACTTGATAGAGGCACTGGGAACTAACGTCGGGCGGCACAATGCCAGGGCACTTCTATGGGCTAGGCTTGTAAAGGCTCCAGGGCTATTAACCTAGTACACACCTATGAACCTATGACTGTTAAAATTCAGTGCCCCTCCAAACCCACAGAACACAGCAGCCTATGCTCTCAGAAACACTGTACAACTATGCCAATGTCTGCATAGAGGCTACTGTACCTACCAGAAGTAAGCTCAGGACTAACCCTAGAGAGAAGCCATCCTGGTGGTATCCTATATTAAACAGGATATACAACAAAAGGAAAAAGAAATATGGCAAAAAAATCTGGAAGAGTAATTCCCATACAAATAGAAACTCGTCAAAGTAAATAGGCAACTAAGAGGACTAATTAGATAAAGCAAAGCCATCTTTGAGGTTAAGATAGTCTCTCAGATGAAAGTTAAACATAAGGCCCTCTATAGCTATGTCAGAAACCTCAAGGGCAGTACACATCAATGTGCTGAACTAGAAGTTAATGGTGCCACAGTCACTAAGTCTGGCGATATACAAATTCACTTCCAACTTTAGCCCCCCCTCTCACCCCCAACCATCCTCTGAAAATATCCTCAAACATAACCTCTCCAGCTATAGCTAGGAAACATGTACTGGCTACACTCAGTAAAGCCATGAGCACTGCCTGAAAGGGCCCTGATAATATCCCAGGATGCCTCCCGAATAGCCTAAAATATGCTATTAAATAATGATTGGCTTTACTAATGCACATAGGCATGCCAAGTGATCATTCTTAAACATAGAGGTAGAGGGTACTAACACTACACACACACATACACACACACACACACACACACACACACACACACACACATATGTGTGTGCTTTTTTCAATATCTAGTGTGGCAAATAGACTAGAATATGCAATATAAATCTGATTGTACAGCTTTATGTATTGTTCAATTCCCTATGCATCTAAACTCTAGAAGATTAGGCAATATTCTTGTAGCACATATGAACCTGTACTGTAGATTTCTACTCCACCCTCTTAAATATATAATTGAATTCTGTAGGGAGCTTTTTCCTTGTAAGTCCACTAAAATGACTTTACTCAGTTGAGCACATCCGGTTAGCACCATAAAGGCACCAGTAACAAATGAATAGCTATACCCATACAGCAAGATGGAAATAGAAAGGCTATTACAGTATGTAAAGTGACTGAACTGCAACTTGGGGTTCAGCCTTTATCCCTGTACACTCTTCTGTTGATCTTGTCTGAGCAAATCAGTTAATGTCCATCTGCAGAAGACACTTAGTGGCCATCCAAAATATTACAAACATATAAGAGGCGCTTTGCACATTTAGTTTTGTGGTTATTTAGCATCATGTGAATTATTGTAATATAAATAAAAGTACACTGTTGTGACATAAGAATTGTTGAACACTATGAAAGAAAATGCCAGACTTTCAGAATTATAAGCAATTATTTATTATGTCTGATCTTTGGAATCACAGACTACACTAAGACTCTAGCTACCATTTCCATGATTTGTAGCCTAAACTGACACCCCCCAAATTAGGAGTAATTAAGGTATAGTCTTACAGTATACAAGACTATACTTATGAAAAGAGCATTTGTATACAATCATAGGTTATACTATAGTGTTCTCCTCTCATTACAATCTGTTTTCTGATGCTTAGTAAAACAAGATTGAACCTGACTACATATTCAAGCTAAGTATTACTTCTGTAATTACATTCTTGGAAAAAAAACATGGTTTATAGCTCTTACTAGGCATGCCCCTATAAACTAAAAATTAAACTAAAAAATTTTCATTTTCACAGAATAGGACAGTAATTTAATATCTTACTAATAATGAAAGTCTGTATATGTAGATTTATGTGTATGTATGTGTGAGAGAATAATATATATGTATATATATATATGTATGTATGTATGTATGTAAATTTAATCTTGCAAATAGCCTTTGGTATTGCAGTGGTTTGTTAGAATGAAAGAACACACACACACACACACACACACACACACACACACACACACACACACACGTGCTCATACACATGCATTAATTTACTATAACATATTGAAATTATTTGACTGTTAAGCTCACTGACTAACTTGAATGGTAAACAAAAACAATAAACTAAACATGTTTTACCTGTATGACAGGCTGGATTATATGTATATGGAAGATAATTCTCTCACTGGAGCACGTTTCTAAAATCAGTAGGATGGTAGGTAAAATGTGCTTTGGTCATCTGCTTTAGTTGCACGGACTCATGCCCTTTTGTCTGGATGTTCCTGTTTGCTTCTGCTAAAATAATTCTTCTTCGTTAGTGCCGTGGAATGACATCATTAGGTACACCACATGCATTTTGCATACACCCTTAGTTACTTGATCACTGAAGCACTATTGCATGTGATATCCATCACTAATGCAGACTTTTATTTTGCTCTTTAAATTTAAACATATAACATTTCAGTGTGTTTAAATTCTTTTAAGATGTATGCATTCATCAGTTCATTTTGTTTAATTTCCTGATTATTTTTTTTCTTCATGTAGGTAAACCAAGATCAGACATACCTGAAGGTATGATTCATGTATCCTAAGAATAAAGTTTAAGGCTGGTAGTTCTTGTATGAATCAGACGTTACTGAAATTTCTGAAACCTGTCTGAAATTCTGCATTCATGAATCATTCCATGCTATACATGGCTACACCCTACTAAAGGAATAACAGTCTTTGTGTAAACAGGTTGTGGGATAATTCTTAATTTTAGATGCTATGCTTCCTGTAAACATTAAATTCCTTTGTCTATTCTCACAGCTTTGCTCAGGAAGGGGCACCAATAAACCCACTATACATGCCAGTGTTATTTTCTGTGCTTTAACCTTTTGCCTGTCTACCATCAGCTATCCCATTTCCTGGCCATTCTATTCATTTCTCTTGGGTGACATGACATTTTTGGTGTCCCTGTCTGAGTGTTGTTTCATTTGATGAAAAAGTACTTTCAGTGATAATAGTTCATAGGATCAGTTACCCTCAGACAACTGACTCATTATCCAGCTAAGATGCATTTGAATGATTTATTTTTTGCCAACATATCTGAGATCACCAAATACAATTTCTGCTGATATTTACATAAATGGCTCCAGTTTCTGGTGTGGCAGACACTGGTTTATATTCTGCATGTACACCCTTCATCAGTACAAAATAGTTACAGTCATCCAATATTTAAATAGGAGATACAATTAGATCACATGCTTCAGCCTACCTATCACACTAACCAACAATCAAGTCTTAAAGAGGACATCAAAATAAAACATAAGATAAAATGCATTTCATAAATATGTTAACCATTATATAAAATAATAACAAAATATACAAATACATAAACCCATATGGGTATAAATTTTACATTCAAATAGCAGCATACTTATTTAAAATATACATATATATATATATATATATATATATATATATATAAACACACATACATACATACACATACATACATATATATATATATATATATATATATATATTTATATATACAGACATACACATACACATATACATACATACGTATATATATATATATATATATATATATATATACACATATACATACATATATATATGTACATATATACACAATACATATACACATACACAAGCATATGCATACAGATAAAATTACCAATACATACTTATAGTTTCTCTCTTCGCCTTTTCATTAATACTGGCTTTAAACTAACAGCATTATTTAAACCAGGACTTACATCAGCCTGAAGCCTAATGATCCACTCAAACTCTTTTAGCTCTAACAGATTATTCATGTCACCTTTCCTTATACTCATTTCTACAATACTTAATACCCTAAACTTAAACCTATGCACTTCACCATTATCCATAATATGCTTACTTAATGCGTTTGTTAATACTTTCCTTCTTATGTCAGATTTATGTTCTACAATCCTCTCTCTCAGCTTCCTAGTGGTTTTACCCACATAGAATGATGCGCATGATATACATGTAGCCAAATAAACCACTTGTGCTGCATTGCATTTATATAAATGTATATAAATTATATATATGTAGACCCGAAAGCTTTGCAATAAAGTGTTTGGTGTGTTATAGAGTTGTTGTTGGATACTATTGAACAGTGACACCACTGCTATTTTGCTTATATTCTGGGTGTGGCAGCCTCAGTTTGATCAAGGAACAGATAATGAGCATTGCAATACATTTTCAAACATTTTTTCTAAAGAGAAATGCCATTCTGTCTAACATCATACATTCAAAAATTAGTTTAAAAATATTAAGCAGTCTAAGTGCAATAGCACATAACATTTTTGGGACATGTTTCATCAAAGTGTTTTTCTTTTTTTTTTTCCAAAATGTTTTTATTCATTTTATAACACAATAACTTAATAGTATAGTAACAAGAAAAAATAAATAAACTATATACAATGTCAATAACAACTAAAAAAGCAATATACATAGGAGAACACTTAATATTTCTCTAACAGATTAGACAATTTTGCTCAAGCAATTAAATGATGAGCTGTGTTGTTAGTCCTTGCTTTTATAGTAGCAATCTCATTGTTACAAATGTAAAACTCAACTTTAAAGACAGGAGTAGATTGGGATTTCCAATTTTTAGTAACAATTTTCCTTGCTATAGAGAGGATGGAGCATAGTAACAATGTTTGATTTTTAGGAATGAATTCAGGAACATTGAAAAGGATAAGGGAGTCAGAAATTATACTGTTGTCATTCCATAGAGCTTTACAAAGGTATTTAAAGTCTAACCAAAATGGGGAAATTATTGTGCAATTAACAAACGTATGTATCCAGTCACCATCAGGATGTCTACATCCCCAGCATTTCATTTCATCTTTTTTGTACTTTATTACTAGTCTATGTGGGGTAAAAAAATCTGTGTAACAATTTCCATGGGTATACATGCCAGAATATATATAATCAACTTTTTTTTTATCTTTTTCTGAGAATACTTGTCTATTAACGTCACTTGAATAATTCCAAAAAGAACTATCTGTTTTGCTAAAATCATTTCTGAGAATTTTATAAATAACAGATACATATAACATATTCTTGGGTGAGCTCTTGATAATTGTTGAGATAAAATCCAAGATTTTTAAGTTAGTCTTATTGTATGTCTCTAATGAGGGTACAAGCTTAGTATGTATAAAATCCTTACAAGTTTGGATGTTCAGCCAGTTGCAATTTTGCATACTATATCTGCTGATCAAATAGTCTGCAGAACTTATTTTATTAGGTGAGAGAAACTGATTCCAATATAATAGGTCACCCTTCTAAAATTCTAACATTTTTAGAGTATCAAAATATATCAAACATTAATTTATGTAGGCAATAGGAAACATAATTCTTAATAAATTCTTAATTGATTAGAAAACATAAACGTTTTAAACAACAGCAATATTTGGTTTATAAGAGGTGTGAGAACAAGTTTTGACCTTTCACTTTGAATGTATATTTTTAAAATCCATATAAAGATGTTTGTATGTATTTGAGCATATGGTTCAAGCAATGTCCTACTACTATTAAGAAGTAAGGTTTCATGTATTAATTTCCAGTATGATGTATAAGAAGTATTAGTCCAAAGCAACACTATGTTAATAAATGTGGAGTTTAAATAAAAATCATTATTTGGAAAACCTATACCTCCTTCATCCCAGCTTTTGGTGTGCCAGAGAAGAGACATTCTTGGGTTTTTTTTGGGGATACCAAAGGAAGTTAAGTAATAAGTTATTCATTTTCTGTTTAATTTTGACAGGTGGGGGAATTATTAGAGCTTGGCCAATGAATAAGATTTTAGGTAACAGTATCAGTTTGATTAAAGTTAGTCTGTCTTCAAATGTGAAGAAGAGTCTGTTCCAACTGTCTATTACACTACTAATTGAGTTTATAAGTTGTTGGTAATTAGATGTGAGTGATTTTTTTATAGTTAGATTCAATAATGATACCCAGTTTATGTCTTGTTTTGATTTAAGTTTCATAGTAACATTTTTATTCACTAGAAATGCCTGAGTTTTGTTGTGATTGAATTTTAGACCAGAGATGTTTGCAGAGCAGTCTAGATTACATAATAGGTGAAATACTGACTTTTCAATATCATTAAAAGTTACTGGTAGGTCATCAGCAAACAGTTATATCTTGGGGGACAATTTGTCTGACACTTTATATATCCTTTAACACTATCATTACTTCTAACATAATTTGCAGGAGGCTCAATAGCCAGGGCAAAGAGTAATGGGGAGAGGGGGCACACTTATTCAGTACCTCTTAATATTTCAAATGGGCTAGATAGATAAGATCCAATCTTTACATAGGATATGGACTTTTCATATATTTTTTTTAATTCATCCTATAAAGTTTGAGGAGAAACTGTATTTTTGCAGAACTTTAAACAGATATGGCCAATTTAGGGCAATGAAAGCTTTATCTATATCAATGCTTAAAATAGAAAGCTCATATTTTCTTATTTGCTAAGTCTATTAAATACAGTCATCTAATTGCATTGTCTTGTACTTTTCTGTTTTTGATAAACCCGGTTTGGGCTTCATGAATTAATACTGAAAGAATATTATTTAGTATGTCTACTAAGACAGACATGAATATCTTGTAGTTAATGTTAAGCAAAGAGATTGGCCTGTATGATGTGCAAAGGTTGAGCTTTTTATTTGGTTTTAAGGTGGGAGAGATGATAGAATATTTGCATCAGGGACAGATGTATGCTGTAGTTTTAACTTCTTGGAATGCATTGAGTAGGATTTTTAAGATGTTATCAGGTAAGAGTTTTTAAAATTCTGGAATTAGATCATCCAGCCATGATGCCTTTTTTGTCTTAAAATTTTTTATTTGTTCCTTAATTAATATTGTTTTTGGATAGCTTCTTTTGAATATTATTAGCAAGAAAGTTCTCTATACTTTTATCACTTGTAGATGAGTTATTATTGTTAATATTCTTGTCATAGCTTTAAAACATAATAAGATATTTTTTTAGATCTGTAACTTTGATAGTCTGATTATTTCTAGTGTATATTATTTCTTTTATATGACTTTTCTCGTTTAAATATTTATTTCTAATTACTATCCTGTGCATACTCTTAGGAATAATTGAGTAGGATTGTAATCTATAAAAACAACAAAGGAAAAGGCAAGGACTGAAGTTAAAAGGACACCAATTTATTGTACAATGAGCACTTTCATTAGGTACATTGACCAAACTTCTTCCGACAGTCTTAAAAGTGTTCCAAAAAAATAAATATTTTTTGTAAAACAGTCATGTGATGCCTAAAGTCACATGTGCAAAAAATCACATGATTTCTAAAATCACTTAATGCCAAGGATAAAAACAAGGATAGCAACACTAGCAGCAGTCCCTAAGAAATGTGTACTCATCCATTAAATACAATTCATGTTGGCCCCAACCATTACCTAAATAAATCATTAATCTCAAAAAATATATATACAGTATGTCCTTCTTGTTCTTCTTTCGGCTTTTCCCGGTTAGGGGTCGCCACAGTGGAACTCTGGTCTGTTAATGATTGGCAGTAGATTTTTACGGTGCCAGCTTGATGCCCAACCTTCAACAAAGGCACGCCCTACTCATGTATTTTGAATGCCACTCGACCGCAGGGAGGACATGCAGACTCCACACAGAAGGCGCTCCAGCCAAGAATTGAACAGGAGAACCTCTTGTTGTGAGGTGACAATGCTACTGCTGTACCACCACAGCTTTATTATTTATTTTATTTATTTTATTTTACATTTGTTGATCGGGCTAGTCCAGCTGGATAATTTCCATTTTCAGTGGAGGCCCGGGGAGAAAAGCTCCACAATTAAAACAAGGTTAAACATTTAAGCAACAATGCATACATTTTAGTGTAGTAGAAAATACAGCGAAAAAAAACCAGGTAAAAAACAAATAGCCTAAGCTATATATTCATATTTTTTTTTTTTTAGAACAGTACAGTAATTTAGTCATTTGAAATAGCAGGGAAAGATAGTGATTTTTACGTAGGGAGGTATGGCTGAAGAGCGAAGAAGTCATTTAGTCTGGATTGGTACAGGAGCAGAGCCAGAAGTTGTTAAGATGTAATAGAAGTTGTTTTGAAAAGTTGAAAGGAGTCTAGTGAGGTAATGTGTGGGGAGGTTATTCCATATTTTCCCTATGGAGTTTGAAAATAGACAGTTACCTGCTGAATTTGTAATTCTAGTTGTGGTGACTTGTATCTTTTTGGCAGATCGCAACTGTTTCAAGTTTTTGTAGGGAGTAAGGAGGTTACTGAGAGCTGGTGTTTTTGTTGGTTGATAAAGAATGTTATGTGTAATTAAGAGTTGTTGATAGATAAGCTTGTTAGGTAGTTCTAACCATTGTAATTGTTTTAAGTTATTACAGTGGTGAGTTCTGTACTGGGATGCTGTGGCAAAACGGGCTATATTATGATAGGATGTAGTTAGTTTTTTCAGGTTACCTTTAGAGAGATTGGTGTAAATAGAGGAAGCATACAGTAGGGTGGAGATAAGATGTGATTGAGCTAAGGTGGTCCGTGCTTCTGGAGTAAGGAAGGGTTTTATTCTGTACAGTGAACCTATCTTTTTATTTACTGCTTTTATAGTGTTATTGATATGACAATCATAGTTAAGATTATTATCAATAGTAACACCAAGCAGTTTGGTAGTAGAGTCTGGGGAGATAAGAGAATTGTCAGCTGCAGTAATAGTAAAATTTAGTTGAGGAGATTTGTGGGTAGGTGAGAATAGTAATAGTTTTGTTTTCTTGGAGTTGAGAAGGAGACATCTTTGAGAACCATTGTTCAACGGTTGAAAAGGTAGATTGTGTGAGTGACTGGAGTTCAGATTGGGTGGGAGCTGTACAGATGATGGTAGAATCATCTGCATATTGTATGCAAGTAGTGTTATGGATAGATGATTGAAGATCATTAATAAAGATAGAGAATAAGAGTGGGCCTAATATTGATCCTTGAGGTACTCCTAAGAAGATAGGTAGTAGAGCAGATAGAGAATTTTTCCAGAGTACTGCTTGTTGTCGGTTTTCAAGGTAGGATGAGAACCACGTTAAGGAGGAAAAATCCAAGGCAAGTGAGTTTAGTATGGGTAGGAGAAGTTTATGGTTGACCATGTCGAAGGCTTTTGACAGGTCTAGGAAAAGAGAAGCAGTTAGTTTGTTATTATTACGGTTACAGTTTATTGTGTTAGTAAAGGAAAGTAGTGCAGTGGTCGTACTATGTGAGGGTCTAAATCCATGTTGAGTGTTTGCTAGTAGGTTATTTTGAAGGAGATGGTTAAGTAGTTGTTTGTGTATACATTTTCCATGATTTTAGCTAGTGGAGATAATAGTGCTATTGGGCGGTAGTTAGAGAGGTCAGTGGATTTGCCTCCTTTATGTAAGGGTATGATGTGTGATATCTTCCAGATTGCTGGAAAATCACTTTCTTTTATGGATCTGTTTATTAGGATCGAAACAGGGTAGGCTATAGCTTTTGCTGCTACCTGAAGGAATTCAGCAGGAAGCTTATCTGCTGAGGGAGTAGTGGGTTTAAGTTTTTGTAAGAGAGATTGTATGTAGGAGGTGGGTATGGGTTGAAGTTTATCCTTTATCCTTGTTTTTATCCTTGGCATTAAGTGATTTTAGAAATCCTGTGATTTTTGCACATGTGACTTTAGGCATCACATGACTGTTTTACAAAAGTTTTTTTTTTTTTTTTTTTTTTGGGTAACACTTCTAAGATTGTCTGAAGATGTTTGGTCAATGTACCTAATGAAAGCGCTCATTGTACAATAAATTTGTGCCCTTTTAACTTCAGTCCTTGCCTTTGCCTTTGCTGTTTTTGTAGTTTTTACATTTTTGGTTTTAGTTAGAATTATAATCTGTTTTTTTTTCCAGATTTATTGATATTTTATGCTGCATGATATCCTGATATTCCTTGCTCAGTTTACATATGTCAGCTAATGCAGATTTGTCATTTGATGTAAGTTTTAGTTTTAGTTCATCAATTTCTTTTTGTATGTTTACCAGTTTTTTAATCCCACTCTTTCCTTTTATTTATATACCAGCTTTTGACTTTACTATGTAAGACTGCCTTTAAAGTGTCCCATAGGATAATGTCTGAAACCTCTCCATTATTATTGGCATCTAGGTAAAGCTTTATTTCATCTAGAAACCATTCTTTAAATATCAGATAAGCATGTAGTCTTTGACAGAAGTTTAAGGGGTCAGTATTAAGTGTTACATTGAAGGTGATAGCATTGTGATCAGACATAGGGCATGATGTCAGCATTACATTATCAGTTTTGGCCAGTAAAGAACTGGTTACAAAGACTTTGTTGGTCTGTGTGCCATATCTGTAAGAATAGTGAGAATACTTCAGGGAGGATAATATTTTTATACCGTCAATGTCAGTTAGGTTTCTGTTTTTTATGTAGTTGATCAAGTGCTTGGCAACAGGGGACATCTTGAGAGGCTTAGAGCTTGTGGAATCAGTGGAGGACAAGCTACCATTAAAATCATCTAATAGTAACTCACCTTTAGACTTTAATGTTATGGCGTCTAAATGTTTCTTTCACAATTTTAGTCCCATTACCCGCTATCCAGTAGGTGTTTGCAAAATTGTACATCTTTTTATCTAGTTTTAGTATGACTAAAGAAAGCATACCATCATTGCTTGAGTATGAGTAAACTATTTCTGGAATTCTCATTGATTTTCTCTGTAATATTTGGGAACCTCTTCTTTTGTGGTTGTAGTTTCAACTTACCAAAATCTTATAATCCTTAAAGGTTAATTTGTTTACATCTTCTTTTACTAAGTGGATTCCTAAATGAATGCAAAGTCTGCTTTATGTAGCATTAAATATTTGTTGACACTACTCCTTTTCATGGGGTTGTTCAACCCATTGACATTCATAGATATAATGTTAAATATCATTTTATGGAGACTGCTATTATAAGTAAAATTGAAAAGTGCTTTCCTCGATTCATTATGGCAAATATGTTTTTAAAACTGTTATGGAAAATATAAAAACTCTAAATTTTAAAATAAAACTATATATTTTAATAACCTTCTGCAGGGATATCCTATATCCAGGCTTACTATATCTCTTATAGAAGCCACAAACTATCTCTCTCATGACATCTAGTAGGAATTCCTAGCTACTGCAGGTTGATAGCAAGCAGAAGGGAAACTGTATGTAGATTAAAAACATACAAAAGGAAAACTTCAATTTAATATACTATGTATGCATGAACTAAGTACATGAAGCTGTATACAATTTCTTAAAATTCTTTTTATCTAACCAGACTAACTAAGATAAATTGATTAATCTTAATAATTGTTTGTTGCTATAAGTAAATACAGGATTGTAATGTCACTAAAGCAGACACATCAAAGTATTTTTCTAAGAACCATGATGGTATGAGCCAGTTCTACCGAATAAGCTTGAGTCTACATCAGTATATTATGTCACAGACAGTCTCCACCTCCATACAAGGGCTTAGCTCTTAGTTCCCATTTGTTTGTAGGAATCATAACACCTAGAAATGTAATCAAATGCTGTAATGTAATGAAACTGACAAACTGATAAACACTTTGTGGAAGGAAAAATTCAATAATATGCGCACAAAATGATTAAAACTATCACTCATAGCACAGACAGTTAATGTAACAAATTAAAAAACATGCTTCTTAAAGAGTCAAGCCCCCCTCCCCACATACCTCATGTTGGTGCTCCATCATCCACATCCTTGAAATGATTTATTCTCTGCCTAAGATCATTCCATCGCAAAGAAGGAGAACATACATTTTTGTGCATCTTTGTATTCTATTCTTAATGCATTTTTGTGTTTCTTTGTGTTCTGTTCTTTCTCCAGGTTGCAGCAATCTCACAGAAATGAAAATTACATTTAGGTATCTGCAAAGCTAGAATTAACCCTGTTAACAAAAGCAGTACAATAGAAGCCTAATTATATTAAAACTTAACATTTTTTGGCTGGGCTCTTTGAAGTAAAGGGATGAAGGCCTGACTATGATTCAGATGATGTGAGTTTGATTAGCATCTGTAACTCTGGTGGAGCAGGGTGCAGACGGGTGACAGTGAAAGGCTAATATGGGCTAGTCAGTCAGTCCTGCTGCAACACTGACATCTACTGGGGAGAGAGGTATACACTATGCATCACTTGGAGTTAGGAACATTCTGTGTTTTGCCAGGCTGTGTCTGACTTGTAGCTTTTATGTGGCATGTGCAGGAGTGCATATGCTCACTGGGGAATATATGGCAAGCATTCCTGTCACCCACAAGGGCCTTAAAAAAAAAGAAAATGATAGCAACTTTAATGATCACCTCTGTGACTGTCTCTTGCTGTGTGGGGAATGACTAGACATGATCTTGGGCCCTTGATAGCTGATAGGCAGCAGGGAAATAAAAGATTTACACACACACACACACACACACACACACACACACACACACACACACACACACACACACACACACACACACACACACTCTGTGATGTAATTGTATTTCGTCTAAATACATACTACATCACAGACTAAATATATATTACATTATGGATACTGTGCTACAAATCTACCCACTTGATACAGATTTCATTACAGATAATGATAGTATGGTATGGGTTACACATTCTTCACAAAGCAGAACAATTCCCAGTTTTGAACAGGTAGACCACATGGGAGCCATTCCAATTTGAGAAAGCAGAGAAGTATAGAACATTAAAAAAGTGTAGCAGTGATCTGGGAAGAGAAAGAAATTAGTAAATAAGATGGCATTAAGTTTCATTTGAAATAGTATTTTTACTACAGAGCTCATTAGTAAATTTAAGAAAACTGTATTTGGTTTATAATTGCTATGTCACAAATGGTAACAGCTGCAAAAGAAAACTGGATTTTGTGTAGTGTCCTAACTGATAACTTATTTCAGTAAAATAAAGTATAAAAAGAAACATTTAACAATGCAGTCTTTATGTATAATTTGTATGTTAAGGTCATTAGTAGCTTTAATATCTGTCTGTAATATGAGGAGTCATCAGAGAAAAAAAATATTTTATCATTTGTCTACCTTATATTGTAACTGATTTTGCAGATGAACCAGTATCAGATATGGCAGTTTGATGCACTGAAATGAAAGCTATCATGAAAGCTTTCCGAAACTGCTTAAGTTATTTATGTATTTATTATTTATTGACATTTGTTTACTGGGAAGGTCCAACAAGGCACAAATGCCCTTTTTTTACCAGATGCCTGTTTAGAAAAGCTCCAAGGTAACAAATTTAATGCAATCAATATTTACAAAAACAAATTTTATAATGCAGTTAAAGGATAAACATAGCATAGTAATCAGTATAAGAAAATTTGTATTGATATTCACGGTGGTGCAGCGGTTAGAGTTGTCATCTCACAGCAAGAGGTTCTCCTGTTCAATTCTTGGCTGGAGCGCCTTCTGTAAGGAGTCTGCATGTCCTTCCTGCGGTCGAGTGATGTTAAAGACATGCAGGTATGTGTGTGCATGAATGGGCATGCCTTTGTTGAAGGTTGGGTGTCGGGCTGGCAACTCGGCACTGTAAAACTCCACTGCTAATCATGAGCGGACTGGAGCTCTGCTGTGGCGACCCCTAACCGGGAAAAGCTGAACAAAATTACAATTCGCAAACAATAATATTCAACATCGTATTGAGAATTTACAGTTAGGTGTTGTATAAGAATAATTTAAGAAATGCATTAGAGTGAGGTATTAGAGGGGAATAAGCAAGTTTAAATTTTAAAAGAGAAGTCGTGTTGGAATGGAAATTTGATTGTGCTAATTAGAAGTAGGTATAGTAGTTTAAGTACTGCAGTAAAGTGAAGTATTAGAAGGGGATAAGCAGGTTAAAGGATTTAGTGTTTTAAAGGGAGGTATAAGAAGGTGTTGACGGATGATAGGTGAAGATATGTCCCAGGTGAGGAGCAGGGAGAAAGCCAACTTACTTACTTTGTTAAACACCTAATAGCATCAAAAACACATTTGTTTTCTCTTTTCCACCTGTGATGGAAAATTAATTTTAAAATAAGTTCAAAATATCAAATGCAGCAATTGAAACTAATGAAAAAGAATCTGCTTGTCAGTTACATTCTGTAAAAATGCTGTGATTTCTATAATGTTGATGACCAGTGGTAGTTGTTGGGATGGGCTCAGGAATGAGATGTCCATTAAACCAGAGAGTAGGGTATGATGGCTGACACAGTTCAGTGAATTCTTCTTAGATTATATTATGAAGACATAATTTTTGTATAGGATCATATCATTAGCAGAAAGTATTTTTTTTGTTCTCATTTTCCTTTGTCTCAATAACTGCCCATATCATCTCTCTATCCACTGTCTCATACATTTAACTTATTCCTCCCAGAGGTAAGAGCCAGACAGCAGATAGCAGAGATGTCACCCATTTGAAGTCATGGAGTTTTATAACTTAAGGCCCTAACCACTATGTATATTGGCATAATTGTCCCGGGGTTTGGGATGAAAATGGTACACCAGCAAGGGTGTGTTAATGCTTCCCTGCCTTGAAGACAGCATTCTCGTTAGGTGTCTGGTCTCAACAGAAGTTTTGAGAATAGGAATATGCACATGGACATGCATCTCATACTCTCACTCCAAAGAGAGGCAAGTCAACATAGCCACATTAGTCCCCCCCCCCCCCCGACAGCTCCAGCATGTGCCAGAACCATTTCTTAAACATGGGTTTCCTGGGTAATAGCTGGGGCTTTATCCCACTATGCAAATTATGCTGACATTCATTAGAAAATTTTTGCTTCTTGTAGCTGATCGTCACCTGCTCACAGGGCCTCTCTTCATCCACAAGGTTTATCAAACCTCCTTGCCAACCTCAGACTTACTCCAACTCATATTCAGGACTCAAAAGCATACTGAGACATTCCTGGGGTATGCCATACTATTGCAGTGAGAGAGATTCTCTGTAGGCTATTCTTTACCTGTACACCTGCTCCCTCCATCTATGGGAGTGGTGTGTAATGAGCTCACAGCATATTGTCCGCACCTCAACATGCAACCCAACCAAAGTCCTGCACCTGCTAGACAGCATTATTTGTATATTCTCAGCTTTTTCTAGGGATTACTGTGTCTGAGGGTGTGCCCTCCTCTCCAGGATGGACACACCTATCATCCCTTCCTGTTTTGTCAAACTCCCCAGCTGCTAATGAAACTGGGGTTACGTGAACATTATTGCTTTATCTCTCTATGCCGCCAGTGAGGTCATTAGCCAAAAGTTAGTGTTGTTGGAGCATCCATCCAGCACTGGGGGCAAGTCTCTCTCATGCAACCACTTATAATATCATTCATATTGTCAAATACACACAAACTACATATTTCACACATAATATGAACGACACATAGACCCACATATGCTGTGACTCTTTAATGTAATCTTCCTAAACCTCAAGGGCCTAGTTATAATCTATGTGAGCGCACACTACCTGAAACATACCTCCCTGGACTATATGAAGAGAGATATGATGGTGCTCTTGGACTTTGTGCCCCAAGCCAGTATGAGCCTAACATTGAGAAGCATTCTACATTCTCCAAGGGTGATACTACAATATGAACAGAAGGTAATTGACTTTAACAACTGGCTTATTTTTTGGTGTTATTTGAAAGTGGTACAATATTTGTCAGCCTGGGAGGATATGGTTGACAAACCATGCTACTTTGCCAGGGATGGTCTGCACCTGTTTCCTTAAGGCTTTTGAATATTGACTAAAACATTGTCCACCCCATAGTGCCTTCTTTAGGCATTGTCAACCTGCTAAATCTTAGGAGATAACAAAGCCATCTCAAGAAAATCTAAAGGTGTTGCTGCTCAATGCCAGGATTCTAAACAAGAAAATCCACTCCCTGCAAGCTTTCCTCACCCTGGAGAATGTAGATGTCAGTGCAGTTAATCAAACATGGTTTAAAGCCACAGACAGCACCCCAGCAGTACAGGGCTATAATCCCTTCCATACATTTAGAACAGATACTGCACAAGAAGGGACAAAAGGTGGAGTTGTCTCAATTTGCATCAAAAACAAGCAGACACATCAATAGTGGCCAAACAGTGTGATGCACTTGAGCTTCTGCATGTTCAAATTACCACAAGCAAAATCCAGTACATTATCCTTGAAAACTATAGGTCCCCCTCTGTGATCCAGAAATCCATAACACATACTTAAACATCCTGCAGACACTCCCTGTTTAACCCAACATCCTATACATGGGAGAATTTAACTACTCCACTGCAGAATGGGAATCATACATAACCCCAAACATGTAGGCCCTGAGTTTCCTGGACATTGTAAGCACAAACACGCTGGACTACCTAGTGCGCATGTCCACTAGGGGCACTGACATCCTTGACCTGGTCCTCACAACCATGAAAGAAGGTTTCACCCCTTCCTGTGTAATGTCCTCACTGGTCAAATTGGACCATAAAGCTGTCTCTTTTGAAATAAAAATAAAACAGGGACCCCAGCTTACTCTGGAACTTTTTAGAATTATTCTAAGATAAACTTCCTACTATTAAGTGACACCCTAGCAACATTTCAAGCCTCTCAAACCCTAAGAACACTATTGCTTGCATGGAAATTGTTCATGAAAATCCTTTGCAATCATGGTAATGGCTGCATAGAGACAGCTATACCTACCTGGAATACGCATAGGACAAATTCCAAAAAAAACAAGCCATCCCAGCATTAACGGATTATATAATACAAAGAAGAAAATGTTGTTTTTCTTTTGGCTTTTCCCAGTTTGGAGTCGCCACAACGCAACTCCAGTCCGCTAATGATTGGCAGTCGATTTTTATGATGCTGAGGTGCCAGTCCGATGCCCAACCTTCAACAAAGGCACGCCCATTCACACATGTCTTTGGAATGTCACTCGACCGTGGGGTGGACATGCAGACTCCACACAGAAGGCTCTCCAGCCGAGAACTGAACGGGAGAACCTGTTGCTGTGAGGCGACAATGCTACCGCTGCACCACCGCGGCTTAATACAAAGAAGAAAATAATAGCAGAAATTAGGAGATTCAATGTCTAGCAAGATAAAAATTCCAGCGTCAATCTAAATATTCAACTCTGGGGGCTAATCAAGTCTTCCAAAGCCAAATTTGAAGTAAAAATAACCTCCCAAGCCAAGGACAATGACAAGGCATTCTTTAGCTATGTCTAAAACCTCAAAGGACATGCAGTGTGCCTAAATAATTGTAAATGGAGCCACCTGTGTTGAGCCAGAAGACATTGCAACTCTACCGGCTGAAAAACTTAGCTTCAATTTTACCCCCTCTCCCCCAAGGCACCTCTCAGAAAATATCCTCAACCTTAACTCCTCCAGCTATCACTAGGTAACAGGTCCTCAATATACCCTCCAAGGCCAAGATCACTACACCAATGGGACCTGATAATATCTTAGAATGTCTTCCTAACAGCATGAAACATGACCTATCAGGGCCACTAGGATCACTATTTAACCATAGCTTCCAGACAGGCTTTGTTTCAAGTGAATGGAGGGTGCTGCTATCATCCAGTTGCCCAAGGGTGGGCCTTGTTCGGACCCAGATAGCTACTGATGCATAAGTCTGACTGGTCTCATATGCAAAGCCCAAAGCATGAAAATGATAACCAATGACATAGGAATTCTTCAGACACTGGATCCAACCCAGTTTGGTTTTGTCAAGGGCAGATCATGCTTTCTTAACCTGGAGTACTTCCTCAAGAAGGTAACCGAAGAAATAAATGAGGGCAAAACCATACATACTGCCTCCACTGAGCTGGCCAAAGCATTTGACACAGTACTCCACTTTATTGTAGACAAACTCACAACATTAAGTATAAACCCTTATGTCACCCACTGGATAGCCAGCTTGCTCAAATACGGAACCCAAGAAGTTAGGATACAGAAGTCTACCTCTGCAAAAAAGCCAGCCATTAGTGGAGTTTTTCAAGGCTTGGAGTTGGGGCCACTACTTTTTTGGCATCTGCTTCTCTGAAATAAAGGCCAGTATCAAGGGCGTCTGGCTGATCCTTCATGAATGCCTGACGCAGACCAATAACTGGTGCCAGGGCCACAATCTAAAACTCAGTGTCAGGAAATACATAATGATAAACCAGGAACCAAGAAAAAAGTGCATCAGCAGTGTGTACCCATGCAGCCAAAAAAGTTTTTATTATACTGATATCTCTAAAACTTTACCAAGACTGGTGTCTTCTCTTTTGGAATTATGCTTATGTGATTTAACAACTGGTACTTGAACATTTTTTATCTTAAAGACTCCCTGTAGCACTACATGAGCCTAATTTTTCAGTTTTCAAGAAATACATAATAGTATCCTTGGGAAGATAGCTACCGTTGTAAACTGCCACATTAATAATACACCCCTAAGAGCAGACCCAGTGGTCAGGGATTAGCAACACATGTAGACAGTAACCTGGACTTTGACCAACATGTGTTTAAAGTATTATGGAAATAATTCTATGTTATGCAGCTTTTAAGCAAGGGTATGGCATCTAGGTCCAAAGATGTCATTGTTCCACTGTACTTGTCCCTCATCAAACCAGTTGTTGAGTACTACTCTCCCTTCAGTATGTACCTGACCAGGCATATGCAACAAGTGGAGCATCCACAGAGGTTCACAAAAAGAAAACAGGGCATAAATGGCATGAACTACGTGGATCTCCTCATATCCCTATCAAGGCACTCCATCTCCTAGACTGCTGAGGGGAAATCTATGCCTGGCCTGCAAAGCATCCTCTGATCCTTCTATTCTGGACCTGTTGCACATCTGCAACATAAATAGGATGTGTTGGAGGGACAGGTATGTGTCTCGGGCACTATACCTTCCCTGAAACAGGCTTCCCATCCCTGTGAAGCAGAATTCTTTCCTAACGCAATTGAAGTGTAACTTTGACCAGTAGATGTGGAACTGGAAATTTCCCCCTGGTCTGACATTTATATCTGTTAGATAGAGGCAGCCTTTAACTGCTTGACCACCCATGCCCAATACTACATATACCCCTTAAAATAACCCTAGTGTATCAAAACATGTTAGATATATTTGGGAAGCATGTGTAGGCTTAAAAAAGCCCTCCTGGGTCATTAGCCTAGTAATCACCTGTGAACCTATACCATGGCCTAGTAATCACCTACAAACCTATACCATGACCTAGTAATCACCTATGAACCTATATCATGGCCTAGTAATCACCTACAACCCTATATCATGGTTCAGGAAATCATGGAGTATAAGTGTCAATGGTGGGGCAGACTAGATACACCCCTATCATGCAAGTTATGTATAATAAGGCAAGGAAGACTGCTGGCTACTAGGATGCAGGGGGAATAGCCAGAGTTCCATGATCATGTCAGTTTGAATGAGGAATTTCATAGGAGTCTCTTTGCTGGTTTGAGTGAGGGAATTGACAGGGGTGATGTTCTTCATTCCACATTGCTGCAGTCCTAACTATTGGGTAGTCCGCTGTCCCAGTCGGCCCGAATACCAAAGTATATGGCTGACGTCGGTCAGGGCGCATTAGACTGACGTCAGTACGTCAGGGTACTAATGCGCATGACCGACGTCATATCCTCAGTCTTTTTTGCCGCATGGTCCGATGCAGAAGCAGTTTTGCGAGTGCAGGTTGGCGTTCTGAAATTTTCTGAAGTCGGAGTTTCAGACCGAATCAAAGTTGGCTAAGTACCCCGTTGGGGAACATTTTGGTTTTTTCTTGCCTCAGTATTTAACCGGATGTCAGAAAAAGTGAATAACTGTATTTCTTGTGGGAAACAGATACCTCATAGGGATTACCATACCTTGTGTATACCTTGTTTAGGGCCTGAGCACGACGTTGTTGGATGCCGCTCTTGTGCTAGGTTTAACAAACGCACTATTAAGAGACGGTTAGACTGTGCCAGGTTAGTGTTTGGGAAGCGTTGCAATTATAAAATGCCGTCGGATGCTCCGACGCCCGCTTCGTCCAAAAAGCGCAAGGACAAAACAGCGAAGCCTAGGGTTGATGAACCGGCAGTCCCGGACGTCGGTTCTTTAGAAGGCTCAGTGGAGTCAGCGGTTTTGCCAGGAGTTTCTTTGGAGTCTCAGGCGGAGACTTTACTGTTACAGGATGTGCCTTCTCAGGAGGTAGGCCAGGCTGAGGGGGCTTCTCAGGTAACTGTTCTTCCCTCTCTTCCCAAGGTAGTTAGAGCCTCTCCTTCTGTTTCCAAAACTTCTTTGAGAGGTAGGCCAAGTTTAGCTTCAGTGGGGGCTTCTCCTAGCACTTCAGGTTCTGTGCCTAAGAAACATATGCTTAAAATGGCAGAAGATTTGATTACTATGATTAGAGGTTCTATGCCCCCTCCTGATAAGAGGCCTAGGGTGGAACCTGAGTTTGAGAGTTTTGAACAGTGTTCAGAGGCTTCGGAGTCTTCTGCGGAAGACTTGCAGGAGTATCCTCCTTATTCTGATTCTGATGTGGATGATTCCACTCCTACAGCTTCTCCTCCTGAGGATTTCTCATTTTCGGAGACTCTGCATTCCATGAGGGAGCACTTTAAATGGGAAGGCCAAGATTACTCTGATTCCAGGAAAAGGCTTAGGGAATTCTTGTTTTTACCCCAGCATAGGCCCTTAGCTATACCTCCTGTGTTGAATGTGGTGGAAGATGTTTTTGCAGAGGCTTCCCTGAACCCTGATTCTTTGCCTCCTGCTCCTGTTAAACCTGATAGGTACTATAGGGTGCCTGAAGCTCATAAGTATCTTTTTAAGAGTCCTAGGGCAGACCCGGAAACTGTTTCTCAGGGACCTAAAGGTGTTAAGGCCTCTGTTGTTAAAAACCCTGTTCCTACTGATAAAGAGGCAAGGGCTTTGGATAGATGGGGAAAGAAAGTGTATACTTCTTCCACTTTAGCCATGAGGGTGTTGAATTGTCAGTTTCACATGCTAAAATTTCAAAATTATCTCCTTTCCCAATTGAAATCTAAGGTGGATGCTTTGGCGGAAGGTATTGAGTGTAAAGAGTTGCTGGATTTAGTTCATGTGTCTGAACAAGTGGGTAAGCATTCTTTGCAATGTGGTTTTGATGCTGTACAGGCCTCCTCGAGGGTGGCTGCCACTAGTTCTGTTCTTCGCAGGCATGCCTGGTTGAGGGATCAGAATTTAGCTGAGCATGTTAAGACAAGGATTTTGGATGCTCCTTTACAGTCTGATGTGTTGTTTGGTTCGCCTGTGGAAGCAGTTTTAAAGAAAATGGAGGACAAAGCTAAGTCTATGCAAACTGTTAAAGATTTTTTGCAGGTGCAGCCACCGAAGTTTAGTAGAAATTGGCCTACTAAGGGATGGACATATCCTGCTTATGATTCCCAGTCTAGGGGTAGGTCTAGACGTGGTAGGGGCAGGGCTCAAGGTTCTTTTAGGCCTAGGACAGGGAGTTCACCTGCTCAGACTTCTGGTGAGGGCAGGGGTCAGTCCTTTCGTAAACAGACCCAATGACCTGCCTTTTCAGCTGCCAGTAGGTTCTCGTCTGGCAGCTCCTTTGGGAGGAAGACTGTCTCTTTGCAAAGAAAATTGGGATTTAATTACTCAAGACAGATGGGTGTTGGATATCATTCACCACGGTTACAGGTTTTATTTCCATACATTGCCCCCTTTCAAAGGCATGCCAGACGTTCCTCCTCCACAAAGGAAAGAGGCTCACAAGCAAATTTCTCTGTTACTCCAAATAGGGGCCATTCAGCCAGTCCCTGTATCAGAAAGGGGCCTAGGATTTTATTCTCGCCTGTTCCTAGTACCAAAGAAGGGGAACACGTGGAGACCAATTTTGGATTTATCTATCCTCAACACTTATCTGGACATTCCCAAGTTCAAGATGTTGACGTTACAACAGCTTTTACCTCTGCTGGGCAAAGATCACTGGATGGTAACTTTAGATCTCAAGGAAGCTTACCTTCATGTGCCTATAAGACTAAGTTGCAGGAAGTATCTGCGTTTCGAGCTGGAAATTCTCATTATCAGTTCTCTGCATTGCCCTTTGGCTTATCTACTGCGCCCAGAGTATTCACAAAGGTTCTGGCTCCAGTGATAGCTTACTTCAGGCTAAAAGGAATTCAAATCTATCCTTACTTGGACGATTGCCTGATTCTGGCTCAAGAAAAGGAAGACCTTCTACAGCATCTGGAATATGTTATAGCAGTGCTAAGATGCCTAGGGTATTCTGTGAACGAAATAAAGTCCAGTCTAGTACCCTCTCAAGACATGTGCTTTCTGGGTGTGAGACTGAATACAGCAGCCCAGATGGCCTTTTTAACCCCGGACAAACAAAAGAGTCTATCCCTTTACTTCCATCAACTATCTCATCAGTCCGTGCTGACTGCAAGGACAGTCCTTCAAGCATTAGGGTTCATGTCATCTTGTATTCTGGTGCTTCCCAATGCCAAACTGCATATGAGGAAGCTGCAATGGTATCTCAAAATGTATGGACACAGCACTGCCAGGATTTGGACACTGTCATTCAAATAATACCTTGCCTTCAAAAAGAATTTTTGTGGTGGGCTCAGGAATGTCACCTAAACAAGGGACTCTCTGTGACCCGGCCAGAGGCGAGTCAGATTTTAACGACAGATGCCTCGGACATTGCTTGGGGAGCTCATCTAAATGGAAAGTGGATACAAGACAAGTGGCCTGCCAGACTACAGCATCTACATATCAACATGAAGGAGATGTTAGCAGTCCAGTTTGCATTAATGGCTTTCAAGGAGTTACTTCTTCCAGGGCAGGTGTTGATTCTAACAGACAACACAACTGTCATGTGGTACATCAACAAACAAGTGGGAACACATTCTTATCCTCTATGCAGGCAAGCAATGATTTTATGGGAGACTGCGCTCAGATTGCAACTAACTCTTCAGGCAAGGTTTCTGCCGGGAGCACAGAACTCCTTAGCAGATGTGTTAAGCAGACAAATCATGGATCCCCACGAGTGGAAACTGGATCTTCATGTATTTCAGAAATTGACAGTGTCATGGGGAACTCCAGACATAGATCTGTTCGCTTCTCCACTAAACCACCAGCTGCCACAGTTTTGCACAAAGGGGTTTCATCACACAGCTTGGAAAGTGGATGCTCTTTCTTTCAGTTGGAAAAATCTTCATGTGTATGCCTTTCCACCTCTGCCTCTTCTTCCAAAGGTGCTCTTAAAGGTCAGACAAGACAAGCCAAGGATGATTTTAATAGCTCCAGATTGGCCTCGGCAACACTGGTACCCACTACTAAGGAGTCTGGTAAGGAAGCCTCCATGGCCTTTACCTTTGATTCCACATCTGTTATCTCAGCAGGACGGTCATCTGCTCAATGTCAAGCTTCACTCTCTTCATCTAACAGCCTGGCATATTCTGTGTTGAAACACAGCAGGTCTCAACTTCCTCAACCAGTTTTAAATGTGATTATGGAAGCTAGAAGACCTAGTACAAGGAAAGTGTACGCAGAAAAATGGAAGAGATTTTTATTTTGGAGTACTGCAAAGAATTTGGAGATTTCTGAGCCTAATTTGAGTGTGGCTCTTCAATATCTTACTGAGTTATTGGACAAAGGTTTGTCCTTCTCTTCCATTAAGATTCATGCTGCAGCAATTTCGGCTCACTATGATTGTGACCCACCATTGTTTTCGCATCCTTTGTTCAAGCAGTTTCTTAGAGGGGCAAAGAATATAAGACCCCCACGTAGAGCTCCTACTCCTGCTTGGGATCTCAATTTTGTGTTGGAAAAACTTACTCTACAACCTTTTGAGCCTGCGGCTACTGCTGAATTGAAATACTTGTCATGGAAGACTGCTTTTCTGTTGGCTATTACTTCTGCAAGAAGGGTGTCTGAGTTGCAGGCCCTTATGGCAGTAGAGCCCTTTTTGATTTTCCATAAGGATAGGGTATCATTACGTACGAATCATTCCTTTATGCCTAAGGTGGTTTCTAGTGTGGCTTTAAACCAAACTATTCATTTGCCTACTTTTTATGCAGACCCCCAAAATAAAGGGGAAAAGATCTTGCACACTTTAGATGTACACAGGCAATTGCGTTATTATTTAAGCAGGACTAAGGATTTTAGGCAGTCTCAGCAGTTGTTTGTTTCTTTTGCTTTGAGTTCGCAGGGCAAGCCTGTGTCAAAACAAACTATTTCAAGGTGGATTGGGTTTTGCATTGCATTTTGTTATTCCCATCATGGCAAGGAGATTCCAGCTGGGATTAGGCCTCATTCCACTAGGGCTACTGCCACTTCAACAGCATTTCTAAGCGGGGTGGCAACTAAGGATATTTTGGAGGCAGCTACTTGGAGTTCAGTGCATACTTTCTCTAAGCATTATCACCTTCCTCTCTACTCTAAGTCTAGGGCTGGTTTTGCCACAGCTATTTTGCAAGGCATGTTGTCAGCTCCTGCTTCTTTATGATTTGCCAGCCTCCCTTACCTCTGCTTTGGGATTCTACCCAATAGTTAGGACTGCAGCAATGTGGAATGAAGAACATAGTACAGTTTTGTACCTACCATAAATGTAGATGTTCGAGGATCCACATTGCTGCAGTCCAATTTACCTCCCTCCTTCCCCTCTGTGTTTAGGGGTGGTTGTGTAGGTGAGGTTATATGCTGATATTTTTGTATATATTGTACATATTTTTGGTGCAGGTATATTGGGCCTTGTCTTTTTAGGGTCTTCTGACATCTGGGGCAAGAAAAGACTGAGGATATGACGTCGGTCATGCGCATTAGTACCCTGACGTACTGACGTCAGTCTAATGCGCCCTGACCGACGTCAGCCATATACTTTGGTATTCGGGCCGACTGGGACAGCGGACTACCCAATAGTTAGGACTGCAGCAATGTGGATCCTCGAACATCTACATTTATGGTAGGTACAAAACTGTACTTTTTGTTACCCCAAGCTGGTCAAGGGAATTTGTAGCTATATCCAGCAAATTTCTGACTTGGGGTGGGGTGATAGTTGGTAATAAATGCAGCTGTAATAGTCTGTATGAGTGAGTCCAAAGGAGCCACTAGTTGTTGCTGTATGGGACAGTTGCAGGCATGGGCACTACGTTATGGTCAGGATCACTGATGGAGTGGGGGAGCTCACCAATCATTTAAAGGATGGCAGGGGGGGTAGGAGATAATCTCAGACAGAGCGTGTGCAAAGAAAGACTAGCAACAGTGATAAGGAGAAGGGGAGGAGAAAGTGGACACACCAGTTAGTGGCACACAGTGTGGTGACTATGTGGTAATTACAGTCAGTGACAGCCCAAGGAGGGTAGGCAGGGCATTTTGATTTCTGATAGAAGGGTGAGTGAAAGGGTAGAAGTTTTCAGGAACCAGTGACATGGAGGGAGGGTTAAAGCCTTTACATGCTGCCAGGCTAAGGACAGGCAGAGAATGTTGCTAAAGTAAGAGGGGGGAGGTAAAGGCAAAGATCACCAATCCTGTTAGAATGCAAGAGAACTGTGGACATTAAGTTCTGCCAGGACAGTATGTGGGTTATGGTGCCTATCACTTGCTGTCAGTGTTCATGTCAGGGTGTGGTTCACAGGAGATTTGAAACACTATCACAGCAGGAGATCATACTACTACTGATGGTGGGTCTGCAATGAAAGGAAAAAATGTACAAAATGGAGTCATAGAGAATCCATATGATTTTAAAGATGAAGTCTACAGCCTGCATCTGAATTAATTTTTGTATCTTTTCTTTGATATTGCTGTCCCTGTTGATAATGTGCTTAGCTGTATGAGGATGGACCTTTAAAGATTACATTAAACGTTAAACATGTTAAACATGCTCAAAGACATGATAAGAAAGTATTAGAATGCTGTGGCAGCAGAAACTGTTTTTAATTTTCTTCTGTTGGTTAAAGACCCATAGTCTGATGAGAACAATCTGCTTTTCATTATAAATATAGACAGTCTATCTTTTTTGGGGGGAGATAATTGCATTGCTTTCTCTCCTAAGATTGTGTACGAATAAAGAAAGATATTTCTGTTTTGCTGAATTTTGAGTTTTGTCTCTTTACCTCTCCCCGACATCTGATGCAGGTGATTCAGCACAGTATAACATTTCTGCAAATAAGTGTGAGGGAATATTGATTTTTTTACTTTTTCTTTTTTCTATGAGCGAAAGAGAGAGAGAGAGAGAGGGGGGGATTCTTTTTATTGCACAATTGCAATGAGTGCACTTGTGGGAACAATAAAAGAGGCAGAGATTTGACCTCCAGCTAGGCACACATACCAGCACTTTAGTGCAGAAAATTGTGCACTCTTAGATAAGTGAACTTAGCTCACTAAACAGTTGGGTCACTAAAATTTCCTCTGGATGGAACTTTTAATACAAATATATTAACTAACTTAAAGTCAAAACTGCTAGGCAGAGTTGGATGACATGCAAGAAAAAAGTAATAAAAATGATGATGAATGCACTGTATAAAGTTTAAAATATAATACTAACAAACTGAGAAATGAATTAAGAGATGCTAATATAACAGTAAACAACTTACGGAGAGGTCCTAAGATGACATCAGGTAGCCATTGGAACTGTATCCTTTAAACAATTCATAGAAATTAAAATGTTCAGACGAGTATACTTCTGATGAAGATGATTGGCCTTTAGCCACACTGCCTCCCATATGATGAGTTACCTAAACAACATTTGCAAGTCGATTCAGCTACCCATCCTGGTCCACCACCTGAAGATGGGAGTGAGGAAGAACCCTCACACCAATCCCATGTAAAAATGCATTTCCGGAAGCCTAAACAAGGTAAAGGCACCATTCAAATGACAACGACAAGGCTAAAAAGCAACAGGACAAGCTCAAAACATTTCTATAGGGGAAAAGGCAGCAAAGACTAACACAGCACTAAAATCAAAGCAACTTAGATCAAATAGCAAACTAAAATTTAAAAATGTAAAGGACAAGGTCACAAAATTAGCTACAGTATTAGACAGAGAAGAATGCCATTGGGTCCACCCCCCCCAACAGAATATGGATAAGGATTCTTCCACAACTTCAGATTTACCAACAGAAGATGTCAGTATGGGCACATCTAATGCTCACTTACCTTCTCTAAGGCAAATGTCTAACCCTGCATCCACCCAAGATAATAATGCTGACCCTATTAACAATGACACATGCCCCTGTTCAGCAGCGGGCCTTCAGAGTATAATTTATTCCCTTCCATCAGTCAGAAATCATTCTGACAAATATGTTAAAATCTTGGGAAGTCATGCTCAAATGCAAAATACCACTACTGACAATTTTGGAGCCACAGTAAAAGCATCTCTTCCATCAGACATTAAAAAAAATACATGGGAAGCTTCCAAGATGGAAAAGGGTGGGGGCAGAAAAACTGAAACACAGAAATGCTAACTTTGAAACAACATAGAAATATCTGATGAATGCTACTAGAACAGTTTGCCCATAGGTGAGCAATTAATAAAAGCTGTTATACTAAAAAATAAGACAAATCTAGAGCTGGCTCTTTGCAGTGCATGATCAATGCAGTTAAAGTCTTCTCAAGCCTTTCTGAACTGATCAAGGGTACAGACAGTGGATTATCTGCAGCCTTTGTTGAAGGATTACTACCTTAGATATGACATCAAATAAGAAAGGTCTGCCTTAATTGGCTGAGTTTAGGTTTACATGACATAATTAACCAAGCTTAGTGTATTGTTGATCACATAGTTAAAGAAAGAAAAACAAGAAAGACTAAAGGACATTCAAATCTAATAGTTTGAGACTAACCACAGGTGAAGAGACCAAGACATTGGAAAAAGGGGTAGAGGAGGTAGAAGCAGATTTAGATTTCACCCCAAAAAACCCTGTGTAATACCTGTAATTATCCACAACCCCTTTTCTCATTTTTGCACAAGGAGTTGGGGTGTCACTTCAACAGTTACAATCAGCTAGAGTCGGGGTTCACACCACCAGGTGGCTAGCCCTGCTCGGCTGTTCGTTCATACCACACACTTGTATGCAGACTTACACCTATGGCCAATGATCACCATATCAAAATCAGAGACAATGCTATCAAACTTCAGGTCGAGCTCTGATGCAACCTAATCCAAATGCACATTTTTTATGTGAACGTGGGCAAGGAGGTCATAGGCACAACAACCGCCCTTTCTTACAACTGCTAAATTAATTTCCACCTGATACATATAATTTTATTACCAGTTCTGACAGAGCAGTAGCAACATCATCCAGCTTTGGTGGTTACATGGCATCCTCCAACCTGGCAGAAAGATAAATTGAAGAGCCATGAACAGGACGAACAGCCATTTCATTTGGTGACTATGGCGGAACAGAGTTTGATCATCCAGATCATGGTTTAAGATAAGAGTATTCTGTTCCTTATACATACCACGGCCACCAGCTCCAGGACCACTTAATTTTCTCAGAAAATCTTCCTCTTTCCAAGTCTTCTGTATCGAGTGTGAATTTTGGAGTACCTGCATACTACCCAGAAACTATTTCACTACCTATCTAGATCTTTGCAACACCATGACTTTATTGTTGGAACCTCTGACCCACTTAATCTACTAGGCAGAGAGTTTCTATTTCAGAGCTAAAATGTAACATCTACTGCACTCCTGAATAATTCTTTTTAAACATCCAAAATGAATCTTTTTCCTAAGATTATAGTCACATGATTTGCACCTGGATGAAGACATGCTTCTACCACTATTAAAATCGAACAAATCAAGGTATTAATGATGACGGGCTTCTTCAATCTACCCCTCCCACAGCTATGGGCCCATCATGATAATGAACTCAGATTCATTAAAGATACAGAGCCAATTAAAAATTTCCTTAAAGCCTCAGGAACTCCTCCTGCAAGTAGCTCAGTATCCCCTGCCAATAAGGGAGAAGAAAAGAATCGAATCTGCATTTTCCACATTACTACATTGTGGGATTATAGTACTGACCAAAAGCTCGTGCAATGTTCCATACTTGCCAGTTAACAAACCAGGAAAGCAAACCTACCACTTCATCCAAGATTTAAGAATCATAAATGCAGTAGTTCTGCCCACTTTCCCAGCAGTACCAAATACAGTACCTATTCGTAGTTATTTCTCCCCCAATGCAAACACTTTCTCAGTTATTGACATTTTTTCAGCATTTCTATTTATCCCAATACATCCTGACAGTCAGTATTTATTTGCTTTTACCCATAAAGGTCAGCAATACGTCTGGACTAGGTTACCAGAAAGCTATGTATAATCCACCTACTCTGTTTTCAAGAGAAAACAAAAACAGTTGGATTAAATCCAGATCCATTGTGGGTCTACACTGGTTCAATATAGAGATAATATCGCTTCTTACTCTCTTTACTTTCTTGCTGTTAATAAGATATACGTTTTCTTTTGTCTAAGCTAGGTGAGATGAGATTTAAACCGAGTAAACAAATGTTGCAATGGTGGAAGCCACAATTTTAAACCTTAGGACATCTTATTTCAACAGGAACATGTGATATTGTTTTATTTCATTTCACTGCTATTAAGTCTACACCACACCCTGTAACTTTCACACAATCCCATACTTTTCTCAGTTTAACAGGATACTGTAGACCATGAATATTAATATTTCAGAAGTAGCAAAACACTTCTAGAACTACTGAAAAAAGAAAAAAATCCTTGCAATGACAGAGACACCAGAACATTGCTATGGTACAAACACCATGAGCAAAAATGTGCTAGTCTGAAATATTTGCTTCATAACCCCACTGACCTCAGATTACCAGATTATACAAAATATTATTTTTCTTTTCTGTTGTGAAGATAACAGTGTACCATTAGGATTATAAGCAAAATGCAAAAATGATGGCTTTGGATATATTGCATATCTTATCACTAATTTAGATCCAGTGACCGCTGCCCTTCCTCACTGTGTTGGAGCAAGGGATACTACTGCTAGATTAGTGGACAAAGCATTTACACATACTTGGGCATGGAACTTTTGTAGTAGTTCCACTTTCCATACAGGCCCTGCTGCTAAGAACTAAAACTCAGTCTCTAGGATCCAGAAAAATTCTTACCACTTGTGTGTATTACCTACCAAAGGTGGGTTAATTTATGCAGTGATAAGAAAATGTGATTCAGAGGCACCTTTGACCACAGTGAAAAAAACTCATTATTGGCTCATTAGCATGTATCTGAATCGTCCTTGTTTAACACTAATGCTGTCAGACCTGATGACATTGGTATTTTTTCCTTGGCAGCTCATGAATTGCATTGGCAAAGGCACACCCCCTACACTCACACTCACACACACACACACACACACACACACACACACACACACACACACACACACACACACATACACACACACACACACACACACACACACACATAGACACACTCTCATCTGGCTTCATTCATTTCCATGCAGACATGCACACACAAAGTCAACAAACTAGCATCCTCCCACTCGTACATTTTCACTGATCTTACCTGCACATGATCTGTACCCCGACTGCGTACATAGGGGTGAATGGGAGATTGCTGTCTTTTGATGGCATTCACTCTTTCCTCCAACAGTTTAAGATTACACAGCCAAGTGATTCTCTGAATTGCTTGGCAGCATATATGTGAAGCTGCAGGTATTACCTAGGGAGAGAATATAGGAGAAGTAGCTTAATAATTCCCAATGATTGCCACATTAGCTTGCACCTCAACAGGGTGACTGCCCTTCACACTAAGGCCTCCAACAGTGTGAAACCTCAGAGGTATGGCAGTTTAAGAATCACAAAGGCTTGCTGGGAGTGAGGAAAATGGCTGTTTTAAGGACTGTAGTGTAAGCCTTTTTGACTTCCAAGGAATATTAATCAGCATCACCGCTATCTAAGCTTGAAGATTCATTATTAAATAACCCATCTATAAAAATTAATTGGTATCCATCATTAAATCCCACATCTTTAATACCAACAGAGGATGAGGCAGAGCCTCATGATTGTATATTTATTGATAAACGTGTATATCCAGCTAGACCTGGCCTGTGAAATAGTTCTCTACAAAGTGCAAACTAGCTTCTGTCTATGGATAGATTATGTATTCAAAGAGAAGACAGTTGATTCATGGCAATATGTTCAGCATGCACTACTGATCAAATTCCATTAAATGGATAACTAAGTGGAAGGTCTTAGCACAAGCTGCAGAACTACTACTGAAGCTTGCAAATTAGCTAAAGGAAAGTAAGTTTGCATTTTCATAGACTCTAGATATGGATATGGGGGTAGTGCATGATTTTGGGACTCTAAAGAGATAGAAGATATTTGAGCAGAAGCTTGTATAACAAAAAATACATATGTTAACAGCTTCCTAAAGAAATCTCTGTGATAAAATGTGCCACCCATAAGACTGACAATTCTTATATATTTAGGGGGAACACTTTCATAGACTTGGCAGTTGGGCAGCATTGTACAATCCTGCTCATGCAGCCTTTCCAAAGCAGCATTGCTTATGTATCCTTACAGGAAGCTTTGTTGTTTCAAAACCAAGGTGAAGGCTTAGGGGACAATGGATACATGATGGCTCATACCTTTTTTCAGGCTCACTCTGGCACCACCCTGATGGAAGATTATAAGCCCAACATGCATTTTTATCTCAGTTTGTCCAATCATATCATTTGCTATTTCATTCAGTCAAGAATGCCATTATTGATTGAATTGTTACTGATTGGTTTGGCCCTTATGTTTCTGAACTCACTCATATTATAAGAGTATGTAAAGTGTGCATAAAGTACAGTGTTTCAAAAAGTCACCAGTCCCCATTCAATCACTAGCAAGACACTGGGAAACATTCTGTTGTATCCAGTTAGATTTTTTATGAATAACCATATTGTCAAACTTTTTGTTATATATTAGTTATTGCAGACATGTTTTCTGAATATGTAGGGGCTTATCCACATTCAAGAATAATGCAACAACGGTTACAAACTTACAAAGAAAATAATGAATTTATTCCTACATTTAGTATCCCTTGCTGTATACAGTCTGATAGGAACATCCATTTCACTAACCAAATCATACAACAGATGAGTGAAGCATTAGATGTGAATATTCAATATCATGTCTGCACCTCCCCCCCAAGTGTCATTGGACAGATACTTAAACCAGATGATAAAAACTAAATTAGCAAAACTTTGTGAAGAAATTGGTCAAATTATGCCATATGATTTACCTTTAGCATAATTTAATATTAGTTCAATAAGCACTTACAGGAAGTATTCTCCCCATGAGTATGCCAGCTACATCACTCACCTCCAGCTTCTGAGCATTGATGAGACATTTTTCTTTTATACTGTAAACATTTCATTTCTGTTTTTCAGCACTATGATTCAATAGGTCATCTCAGGCCCACAAGAGCCTGACCCCATCTCCTTTCATAATATCAAACCTCGAGACTGGTTCTTCACTCATTAATTCATTTATTCTCCAGAAAGCCTACTCTCCAGCCACAATGGAAAGACCATTTCCTGATTATCTTCACAAAAGCTACAGCCATCAGATCTGTGTGGATCCACATATCACATATCAGGAAACTACATACAAATGGGGGAGGGCTACCAAGACACCAGCTCCAGGATCAGAATCATTCATTGTAACAACTACTGCAAATGGGCAATGACCAATCAGTTCTGCCATTGCAACCACAGGTGACATGCACTCACTAGCAGAATTTGAGCGGGGGCCTGACTTATTGCTACTTGAAGGAACTTGTGACCCAGTTGCCAGCCTTGACATCATCACCCGATGAGCCCGGTGATCTAACAGCAGTTTAAGATTCATGTATGAATCCAGTGACCAGACAGCACTCATCAGGACTGTTATGTCTTACAATCAATGTTTTATTCTATTTGGAAACCATCAGAATTGTCAGCCATTCCAACATCATTGCAGCTTTGTCTTCCCTATTGCTGTAATAATGCTTTTCCTCTTGCTATTCCATGTCTTATTCTTGTTCTCTTCAGACAATATGAGATCCTCATGTTTTCCCTCTAAGTCCTTGAAGCAAGAATGGTATCCTAAATGTAGTATTTTTTTCAGAAATCTGAACCACTTGCATAGTTGAATTAATGTTTTGAATTGCTGGGTTTGTGCATCACAAATGGATATTTTTCAATGATAACTGCTCTTTGGAATGAAAGTAACTGTGTCAACTGCAACAGTGATGGAATCAAATCCTTCAGTGCATGAGGTGAGCTAAAATGAATAGTGGGACAGTCTTCAACAAAATATTACTGGACAGAATTGTTTTGAATGTTTGGCAGGCAAATCAAAATTGCTTGCAAGGTCCAGTAACTCTACCAATGACTATAAAATTAGTCCGGTGGTGAAAATAACTTTGGTCATCATTTACTAGATATATCAGATTTCTATTTCTATTGCATGCCAGTCAGTATCCTGAACCCCCTTCTCCCATTTTTTCTACATGGGGTTGGGGTGTTGTGTCAGTTATCATCATCTTTCCTTATTCAATGCCACCATCTTACCTGCTTCAACAGTCATGCCTGACTGTCACAGGTCTTCTCTTACACAATCCAGCCATCTCTTTGCTGCATGCCATTATTTCCTCTTGCCATCTTCCTGTCTGTCCCAAATCTCCTTAACCAGTTTGTCTTCTGCTTTTCTGTACATGTACTAGAGACACTGTGTTCTGTTCTCTTTGACCTTCTCTCCAATTGAAGCTACTTTAGCTTTCACTCTGATTTCCTCATTTCTATATTTGTCCCACAGTGTGCATCCTACCAGCCATCTGAGGTACTTCATCTCCATCACCTCTAACTTCATAAACTGCTGTACCTTTACTGCCCAGGTTTCTGTACCACACAGTAGTATTGGTTGCACCACTATTTTGCACACCTTACCTTTCAGCTTCTTTGACAAACCTCTGTCATACATTACCCATTGCACTCTGTGCCATTTGGCTGCAGCCCCTCTGATTGTAGCTTTGATCTCCTCATTCAGACTTTCCTTCTCCTCAACCACCTCTTCAGATACTTGAAGTTGTTAACCTGTTCCACTATTTTCCCTGCTTTCTCATTTCTCACCTTCTTCTGATTTCACCCATTTGCTGCTATTACAACTATCGTATCTGTACTCAGTTTCATCCCATGTGCTTTCACTTTTGCATTCCATTCCCCTACCCTTTCCTGAAGTTCTTGCTCAGTCTGTCTGTAATGTCACATCATCTCCATACAGCAACTTTTTTGATCTGTCCCCTCCAAACTGTTTGCTGATGTAATCCATTACCAGTATGAACAGAAGTGGGATCAGGGCTAAATCCTGATGCACACCCACTCCCACTGGGAACCCCCTCTGTGAGACCGAACACTGTTCGTACTTGTGTCATTGAGCCCTTGTACATAGCATGCACTAATTCTACCATTGTTTCTGGGAATTGTCATATGCTTTCTCCAAGTCTAGGAATGCCTAGTTGGACTCTTTCCTTGTCTCTAGCTTCTTTTCAACTATTTATCTCACTGCAAACATGAGGCCAGTTGTGCTGTATCCAGATCTGCATCTGAGCTGCACATCTCACACAGTGATGGGAGTAATCTATTACAATAAGTAATATATTATTGTAATATATTACAATTTCTAGTAACTAGTAATGTAACTAGTTACTTTTTCAAAATAGTAATATATTACTTTTTTAGTAACTACTAACTTAAATGTGAGTTACTTTTGAGTTACTTTTGCTTACACCAGTGGTTCTGAACGTGGGTGATATAGCCTTCTAAAGAGGAATATAAAACTTCTGGGGTCCCTATATACTATGAATAGTAATCAGATCTTAGGAGGTAATAGACACTTTGAAGTGGCAACTTGGATAAAAAATTGCAACATAATGCTGGCACAACTCATAGCACGTAGCATTCATAATAGATTATTAGAATTAGTCTGGAGCAAAATTTGCTTCATTTTTTTTTAGCACTGCAAGGAGGTGAAAGCTAATGATGACCAGACTCCAGCTCTGCCCTGGTATTGTGGGACTCTCACCAACTAAAACATCCCCTAACATTGGGCAATTCTAGCTTGCCAGAGATCATATCCTTACCTTGCAGTGTAATAAATGGCACTTGCTCTTCATATCACCATCAGTCAGAATCAAACTCATCAGTTGAGCATCCGATGCCCCAACCCCACTGCACCATTATTATCCACCAGCTTTTGTCCTGACAATATTTTGTTATGTTCTATTTAAAATTCTTTTCAGGTTTTGATTTTTAGTTGCTGAAAATAGACAAAATGTGATAGGTTTTTATAGGTCTTGTGCTGTTGGCTGGTTTGGTTTAACTATTATCTGTGACTCTCTAGCTATAAAGACTAGTCTTCTTCTCCTCCTTTCGGCTGTGCCCGTTAGGGATCACCATGGTGGATCATCGGTCTGTAGAACAAGTGGCAGTGGAGTTTTACATTGTTGAGTTGCCAGCCCAGTGTTCAACCTTCTTCAGAAGGCACATGCATGCACACACACACATCTAAAGCCAATTTAGAATGTCTAATCCACCTGCAGCATGTCTTGGGAATGTGGGAGGAAATCAAAACACCTTGAGGAAACCCGCTCGAACACAGGGAGTGTAGATCATAGTGTGTGCGTTGTACTTTTAAAGCCACCGTAGCATGTGCAAGCAGAGTGCCATTTTGTGTAATCAGCTGGAGTGAAAGCATGTATGTGTATAGCAGTCAGTCAGTTAGCTAGCTAGTTCGCTTAAGTTTTATGTTCCAGTCATCCATCCTGATATGTTTGTGTGTAATAAATATCTTAAAAGAACACCCAAGCCTCGTCATCTTATTTGAATACACAAGACGAGTGACATGTTCTCAGAATGGAATCTGAAGTCAAAACTTCTTAAAACCATGAGGTGCACAGTCAGAAATGGAGGAATATACAAGAGTGGCTCAAATGACTGCAAATGACTCAAACAGGTCAGAAAATATTTCCAAGTTCTTAAACTCATTTAAATGATTTTTCCCTCAATGAATATAAAGAAAAGCATTCCAAAAAAATTACTGAATAAACAAAATGTTCAAAATTGTGACATACTGAAAAAAGTACTTGAAATAATTACGAAAACGTTTGAAACTATCAGAATTATATAAAATGTTCAAAAAAGAGAAGACAACTGTAGTCTTTCACAATATATTACTTTTTCACATTAACTAAAGTTATTCAAAGTTTCTAAAGTGTGCAATGTTGACAGTGTGTTCAGTATTACAGTACAGTCTTTTCAAAGAGTACAGTTATTTCAAAGAGTCTGTTGTACAGCTGAATATAATTACAAGTACTTGGTGTGTGTTTGACACTTATTTAGCATGGCAGAGGGATTTCACAGACCTAATCCGCTTGTGTTTGATAATAATATTGCTGAAAAACTGGAGAGTGTATGAGCAAGAATATGATATTTTCATACAGGCTGCTTTTTCTGATAAAGACGTACATACAAAAGCATTTATTCTGCTCAATTTAGCTGGTTAAGAAGCCATTGAGAGAGAACATTCATTTGTGTAAGCACCTGCTGTTTATGCTGTTAGAGAAGGGGGAAGACTGCCATATTGTGATACAGGCTGAAACACGAGAAGACTGAGTGCTTAAAATGTAAATTTAGGGAAATGTGCAACCCTCAAATGATTATAGTGGAAAGGCATTATTTTACACAAGAGATCAAAAGCCTGGTGAAACTTTTGCAGCATCTATAACTGACTTGAGAAACAAGTTAAAAATGTTCAGATTTGGTGATCTGAGAGATGAGTTGATAAAAGACAAGCTCGTGTGCATTGTCAATAATGATGCAGTGAGAAAGATTTTGCTTTGAGAGACAGTGATTGAACTTTAAGCAAAAACACAGAGATTTGGCAGATAGAAAAGTACCTGAATCTGCTTACGAATGAGAAGAACATGCCTGCAGCTTCTTCCAGCATGAATGTTGCTAGTATGCAGCACACTACGGCTGACGTTTGGAGCCATCAGAATCATAGTTTCTTTGGTTTCACCGGCCACTGGATCGACTGTGAAACACTTCAAAGAAAGTCAGCTGCTTTGTCCTGCTGCAGATTGCAGGGGAGGCATACATATGATCTGATAGCATCAACTCTTGAGAACATTCCCATCAAGTACAAGATGGATCAAAAGGTGTGTGCAACAATTACTGACAATGGCAGCAATTTTGTAAAGGCTTTCACTGTCTTTCCAGAATGTGAGAGATCTGAGACTACAAGCATTCTGTTCCAAGATGAGGATGATGATGGTGAAGTGATTTACAACAGTGTGACAGCCGTGCTGAGTCAGTCAGAGCAAAGCAAGAACACCTATTCACTGCCTCCCCATCTGAGATGTGCAGCACACACATTGAATCTAGTTGCCATGTAAGATGCTGTATCTGCTTGTAATGATGCACAGTATAAAAAGATCATGCGAAGCACCATGGCCAAATGCTATGCTGCTTGGAACAAGGATAGTCACAGCACCCAAGCTGCTGAGGTGGCTCGAAATAAGTGTGATCTGGCATTGATTATTCCCATTTCAACACAACAGAATCCCACTTTCTACGTGACAGAGAGAATTCACCTAATTGCAACTCTGGGTGAAGGCTTGCTGAATAAGATATGTGAACAGACTGGAATTGTCATCTTCAGGCCTGCAGAAATTACCTTTGTTGCAGAGTTTGTGCAAGAAATGCAGCCCTGGCAATGGCTCTGAACATCCTGCAGTCAGTGCTGAAAAGCTTCATGGGAATCCTGATCCCCACCATTACGTGCCTGAAAAACAAGTTGTCTGAAGTCAGGCAGACTGTGAAGCTTGTTGTGCCACTAGTTGATGCTTTTCTTAAAGGCACTGAGGCTCAGTTCAATCATCTTCTGGAGTGGAAGAGCTCATTCTGGCTAGAATAGTGCATCTACAGTTCCGTATGCGATGGATGGACACTGAAGAGCAGAAACTCAGAGGCAAGGCTCTGCTCCTTGATGCCATACAGAAACTGGATGAACCTGCACATGGGTCATCTGAAGCTTCTGCATTAACTGCCAAAGACAGCTTCTTCAGCTTCAAAGAGTCGACGCCAGCCAACATCAGCATATCTTCTTAGATGGACATGTATCTGGCTGACCCTTTCAGAGAAATATCTTCTCTCAACAATTACTCTATAGACAAGAAGATATTTCTGAACACTAAAACAGCTCTGCCATCTAGTGCATCTGTTGAATGCCTGTTCAGTCTTGGTGGACAAGTGCTGACTACAAGAAGAAATAGACTCGCTGACGAAGACTTTGAAAAGTTGCTCCTTCTTTGAGCCAACAGTAATGTGTAGTCATTGTGAATAGTTATATGAAGTGGTATTTTGGTTGATGTTGTTGTGTTAACAGTCTTGTTAGACTTAAACAACATTTTCTATAAGCATTTTTGTGAACTCAGCATTTGTTTTAGTAGATTAACCTAATGTACATTGTTGAAAATTTGATGGGTTGTAACTTGTTATGGTCTTGTGTTGCTGGCTGTGCGTACTTTGGTTTGAGTATTACATTGTGATTCTCTGACTATAAAGTCTAGCCTGTGGGACTTTGTAAACTGTTAAATGCTATTCATCATTATTGTAACACTGTGTATACAACTTTAATATGCTCGTATTCATGTGCAGTAAACATGTATTCCTCACACACAAGTACTATGTGAGTAAATCTAACATGAGAATTGATAAACTATACTTATGTAATGTAACTCAACAGTAACTAGTTACTTTAGTTAGTAACTAGTAATAGTAATATATTACTTTTTTTTAGAAAAGTAATAAGTAATAGTAACATATTACTTTCACTTAAATGTAACTAGTAATAGTAACATTACTTTTATAAGTAAATAGCACAACACTGATCTCACATCTTACTTTTTACTGCTCTGCATGTTTGTTTACTTATTATCCTCCCCAGAACTTTCTTGCAGTGTGACAGGAGTTTGATACCTCTGTGCTGCTCAACGTTGTGGATGTCCCCTTTGTTCTTGGACACTGGCACTAGTATACTTATTCTCCAGTCATCTGGGATACTCCATTTTCTCCATACTGCTATGAGTTCCCTCGGCAGTCATTTCTCCCCCATCTCATCCAGCATCTCGATCATGTCTGCTGTGACCTGATCAGAGCCTGCTGCTCTCCCCAGCTTAATTTTCCTTAGTGCTGTTATTACTTCTTCTAGGGTGGGTTCTTCCTCTTCTTTAATTGTATGCTGTATTGGGGGGGGGGGGGCAGTACAACTTATGTGGGATTTTCTTTATTCAGAAGCTAAAAACTGCTAAACAACTCCAACTCCTTCCTGATCTTTGGTTTGCTGCTTTTTCATTTCTACTTAATTCAGAAGCTGCTTAAAGTGCTCCTTCCATCTGCCTTTGATTTCCTGTGGGCTGGTGAGCAGGATGTTTCTGGCATTCCTTACAAAGGGTGTCTGACTATCTTCTTTATCTTTCTGACTTTGCCTTGTAGCTTGATAGAGTTTCTTTGTGCCTTCCACTAAGCCACTTTCCAGAAGCTGGTAGAGAATCTCTGATGCCTTGCTCTTTGCTATTGCAGCTCTTCTCTTAGCGTATTTGATAGCTAACCAGTATTCCTTCTTAGCCTGGTCTGTCTTTTCTATCTCCACTTTTTCCTGCACTCCTTACCTTTTATGACTTCCTGGACTTTTGCATTCCACCACCAGCTTTCCTTATGTACCTTATTTCCATACCTGGCTCAGCCACATACCTATTCAGCAGTCCTCACATATGCTGGTTTGAGGTGCTGCCATTCTTCTTCAACTCCACTTATTCATCTTCTTCCTGAGATGCTAGAGCTCTGAATAATTCCTTAAAATCTTGCGTTTTCTCTCTCCAGTCAACTTCCAGGTCTTCAGCCTAGTCTCTGTTGACATTAGAGCCTTCTGTAAAGACTGCTTGCAGCTGATTGTGGCAGTGGTTTATGCTGTGGGCTGACTGTTTCACTGGGTTGACTTTGCAATTGCTGAATCTACCCCAGTGTCCTTTCCTTACTAGGGTGAAGTCTACTTGAGTTGCATATTGGCCACTCTTGTATGTGATCTTGTGACTGTCTCTCTTGCTGAACCATGTATTGGTTACCATCAAGCCATTTGCCAGACAGAAGTCTAGAATGGCCTTTCCTTTTTTATGTCTGTTAACCCACCCATGTGGACCAGGCAGTCCTCATACCCCGTTCTAGCTGTGCTATGTGTATTCAGGTCACATACTATCCACCCCAGTTCCTGTTGCCCTGCTTTATCTTGTGGGTCGTGCAGCTGCTGTCTGAATGTGCTCTTTTCCTCACTATTGCAACCCTCCTGCGGTGCATATTTTGAGATTATGAATAGGCCCTATCCTTACCGTGTTGTCTGATGTCCAGGAGTCTGTCACTAATACTGATGACATCATTCACTGTCTGAAGCTTCTCCTTTACCACAACGCCCACACCATTTCTAGCCTGCCCTCCTCTTGTGTGGTAGAGTCTGGACCCCATCCCCAAGCCAAATGACTTTGCTGCACTGCCCTTCCATCTTGTCTATTATTTATTACTTACCAATCTGGTACCTATTTTGCATTTGAGGCAAAGGTTTACAGATGGTTTCTGAACAGGTGGATTGGTATGTGATTTATTGATTATGTCTACCTTGCCATTCAAATGACATGCAAACTTCCAGTGTACAATAAAAGACAGAAATTCAGACTGCTAAAAATCTACTGTAGAAAACTGATGCCTCATTCATTTACCATCATGATTTAACATATACTGCTTTTAAGGAACTCGCTCATATGAACTTGGGAGATGATGTCATATCTGGGGCAGGCATACTAACAGTTTATGGCACTGCAAAATCTATTTGGCAACAAAGAAACGTGTGTAGGAGAATGAGTGAGTGGTGCTTGTGCAAATATGATGCTTGGGCTGACAGTGGTGATTAATGCAAGAAAATGCTGCTTAGCACTAATGGTGACACCTGATTGACCAAAATATTTGTAGTTTTTTAGTAATGCAGCTCTTGAGTCAGTTAATCAAATTACAACAGAAATTACTGCTACGTGTATCGTAGTATTGCAGAACCAGATGGCTTTAGATTTTGTGCTGGCTTTGAAAGGTATATGTGTACCTTCACTGGGGCAGATTGTTGTTACTTTATACCAGATAATGACTGTGCCATCTGAAGTTATTTAGAAATAATTCAATAAGTAACCAAGCTGTCATATATGAAAGAAGCAAATACACTCAGTGGGCATAGATACGTTTATTTTCTGGTTGTTTCAGAAATATTTTAATGTTTAAAATGTTAATTTCTCTTATTGTTATTGCTTTATTTCCTTGTAAATCCATGATTGCCAGACATATTACATCTAGAAATTGTATAAAACTGCAAAGTATGCAGGTGAATGCAAACAAAGAGAGCATATGCTAAAGAAGACATCGAAAATGAAGTAACTGTATCAGTAACTTTAGAAAAATATACGACAGTATTTTTGATGAGGACTGTGGCTGGGATTTAGAAAACTTTCCCTGTGCTTGCATAAACTACTGCAGCCAAAAAGGGTAGTTTATGTGACTATGAAAAATGGAATTCAGAGACCTGATTAGCTGTAATGGAGAGCCATCTCATTGCAAGCTGTTTTGTATGTTTTTGATTCATCGGGTGTTATCATTAATGCTAATCAGTGCTTTCCTACTGTAATCACTATTGACAGCCGATGTATTGCACTGGCACAGTGCCTCCTCATTTACTGTCACACACACACACACACACGCACACACACACACACACACACACACACACACACACACACACACACACACACACACATTCCCATACTTCTCAAATGCCACTGATTTTACAGAACATCCCTGATCTTACCTCTTATAATTGCCCTGTCCCTTTTAAATTATGGACAGTTACAGTCAATCACCAATGCTAGATATTAGAGTTTCATACTTCTTATTGTTTAGAAAATGCTTCTTTTTTTACACTTTTATTGAATTATCACTTGTGACAAAACCAAACTTAACATTTATATAAAAGTAATCAAATCATATTAACAAGTTCACATTTACAAACATTATACATTGCATATATTATGTATTCTATAATCTAATCAGCATTACATAAAATATAAAATTCCTGCCTTTTTTTAAACAATAAACATCTTTATTAAATTATCATGTATGAAATAGGCTATGTTACATTTATATAAATGACAATAAACCATAGAGACAGAAGCTTAGTTGCAAACATTATACATTCCAAACCATGTGATACAACTGTAGCATCACTTTTAACATAGCCAGTCATTGTTAGTCAACCATTACATAGCTCATTCAAATCCTGCCTTCTTTTAAACCTCTTTCCTCCTTTGCATGTATTGATCGTACAGTTCCCATGTTTTCCTATGTAATTTGCTCCAGCCCTTTTCTTAAGATCCCAGTTCCAGTTGTTTTAACTATGTTACTATCTTCACTACCCCTAGTAAAGTCAGTTTAGACCTTGATTTCCATTTTCTAGTAATTTTTTTTTTGGCAGCCACCATAATTAGACTCAGCAAGGCCTTCCTATGTCTAGGCAATTCTGAGCTCAAAAAAAAATCATTTGCCTAGTCACTCCAACTTGCTCACCCAGAATTTCCAACAGAGCAGTCTGCAGGAAATCTTTAAAGTCTACCAACTCATTGCATCCCGGAAAACATGTTCCCAGTTACCTCTTTCTGCCCCATCACACCTTCAACATTTGCTGTCTACCTGAGGAAATTTCTTTGAGGTCTGCTTGGGGTATAAAAATACCTTTGTAAGCACTTCCAGGTAAATATCCATGATCTTCTATATTTTGTTGCATATTTGGGAGACACGCATATATCCCCTCAATGATTCTTTGTGAATTGCTTATCTAATGTTTCTTCCCAGTCCTTCCTAACCTTCTCTGATTGATTCTTATAGTTATCATGCAATATTTTGAATGCACTACTAATTATTAATTTCTTAATGGCAACTTCTGTTCTAGATTCTACTAAAAACTCTACCAGTACTGGTCTTTCATTTAGGACCCCTATTTCTTTCTTCTTCAGCTTACCTTGATTAAATGGTAGAACAATTCTGTGCAGGCACAAGGGCATGCAATGGCAGAACTGAATATTTGTGCTGCTATCCTTCATGATTTCCATCCTGACAGAAATGTTTGAGCAGACAAAGTGAAATAAGTAGCTCTGTAAGAACTGCTTCTTTTTATAGCACAGGATGATAGAAGCAATGAACCATTCCAAGAAAATATGTCCAAAGCTGAACCACATAACAGTGAATGTTTAGCTTAAAATATTTGCACATGGTAATTTTTTCCATAAATTGCCTCAAAGCACTATCTTCTGGTTCATAGGTTCATAGGTTGGTACTAGGCTATCAGCCCTAGGGCCTATACAAGACTAGCCATAACAATTCGCTGACTATTTCTTCCCACACTATTTACTTCCCTGGACCCCTGCCTAGCAGGGCAACTGACATGATCCCCTGGGTGAATTTCTTTTCTCCCATCCAATCATCAAGGTTCCTTTTGAAGAGGGCCAGAGAGGCACTCTGCTTGACATGTATGGGTAATCTATTCCAGAGTCTGGGGAGTCTCTGGGTCAGGAACCTATCCCTCCAGCATGTTTTGTTTATTGTGATGACAAGGTTTAGATCCCTGGAGCGTGTGGCTCTGAGTGATTGGGATTTCTTTAAGTGTAGCATGTCCAACAGCTCTGGGTTTGACATGGCCTTGTATGTTAAGCAGAGATCGCCTCTGAGTAGACGATATGCGACAGAGTGCCTCTGAGCTGTTCACTGAACTGAAAAAAAAAAGGTCATGGATTTCTTCCAGTAAAATTAGTAAGCAGGTCAACAAAGTCTGTTTCATTTGAACACAGTTACATATGCAATGCTGTCCAAATCAGACTTCATATATTGAAATTCTAAATCATAGAGTTTCAATAAACCTGGAAAAACTTAAACTTTAGACTAATTCACTAAACCCTTTAAGCCTGCATAAACTTGCTCTTTGAGCAAAGAAAATGAATAAACTAAATCATATCAAAGAAATTATAATACATATAAATAATAAACAAGAAAGCAGAACAAATATTAAAAGTATTCTTCAGGGCTTTAAATATTTTATGAAAATATAAATAATAATACAAATAACTTAGATGATGATATAGTTGAAACTTTTCTAAGAGAAAATATAAATAATAAATTAACAAGTAAACAGATAAAAAAATGACAGACCATTCACTATAACAGAAGTAAAAGATCAAATAAAAAAGTTAAAAAATAATAAGACACTGGCCTTATACCAGAACTATATAAAATACTACTGGATGATGCAGTTAAAATGTTAGAAAAGGACTATAGATAAATAAAAAACAACTGTTGAAGTCCCTTCATCGTGGAAATATTCTCTTATATCACCCATTTAAAACAAGATAAGGATAGGAAGTGATGTCATCCTATTTTTTGTATTTAAATATGTCATTTCCCTTGTATTTTTGTCTGAAGAAGTTTATTGATTGAGGATAAACGAAAGCGCTAATCTTACATTTGAATTGTGTCCAGAGTGGTGTTCTTTCCTGCCTTTTACTGCGTTTGGTGTTTTGTTCTGCTTTTAAGATAAGGATCCTACAAAGTGCTCATCATACAGACCCATTTCACTTTTAAATGTGGGCTATAAGATGTTCATGTCCATTTTGGCCAACAGAATTAATCTACTTATACCTAAATTAATTAACAATGGTCAAACTGGGTTTATTTTAAATAGACAAGTACAGGCTATACAAATAAAAATAAAAAATAACTTTCTATCATTAGTCTTGATTTAGATAAGGCCTTTGACTCATTTAATTGGTCGTACTTGTTTAAAACTCTTAAAGTACATAATTTCTCACTTGAGCTAATTGCATTAAGTTCTAAGTTATAAAATAACTATTGTCCTTATTTTAAAAATATGTTCTTTTCTTTGTAATGCCTTTAAATTACAAAAAGGCACAAAATAAGGCTGTCCATTATCACTTTTACTTTTTTGCATTAGCTATAGAAATCTTTACTAATATTATTAGATCCAATAAGAACATTAATGGAATCAAAATAAAAAAAGATTTTGAACTAAAGATTCAACTCTTTGTTGATGATATTTTACTTGTTTGTGTCTTTTGGCTTTCCCTGGTTAGGGGTCGCCACAGCAGAACTCCGGTCCGCTAATGATTGGTAGTTGATTTTTACGTTCCGAGTTACCAGCCCTGATGCACAACCTTCAACAAAGGTACGCCCATTCACGCATGTCTCCATGCAGAAGATGCTCTAGCTGAGAATCGAACCAGACAGCGTCTTACTTTGAGGCGACAATGCTACCACAGCACCACCACCGCGGGTACTGCTGATGCTATTTTACTAACAATAGGAAATACAGAATATTCATTAGAACATATAATTAGTTCTATGAGTCAGCTTAAAGAAATATCAAACTTAAGATTTAATCATAATAAAAGACATACATTAATTAATAAAAAAATAAAAAACAAATCATACAAAAATATTCTAACTTCAATTAGAATAGCAATCAAGTGAAATACTTTGGTATAACCATTATGTCTAATAGTAAAGAAATGATACAAACCATCTTTCAACAGGTTGTTGATAAAATTTTAAGTTTAGTCTCAAATTAGAACAAATTCTTCTTTACCATGAAAGAATGATTAATGCTTATTAAGATGGTAATTCTTCCTAAAATATTGTTTGTACAATCTTCAGTTCTATCTCCACCACAAAAGTGATGAAGAAGATAAGTAATATTCTACTTAAAATTTTCTGGCATCCTATTAAACCAAGAGTTTCCGTGGATTGGCACAGAAAAGGTTGAGATAATGGTGGAATAGAATTCCTGATATTCAATTGTGTGCTACTTTAACATTGTAAAAAATATAGCATTGTGGATAAATTCATAACACAAAAAAATATTATCAGTAAATAATAAATATATCACAACCAGTCATAAAGAAATAGTACCAAATAGTTTTATCTGATTATTAAAACATTTTTGCTGAAATGGTATTGCACCCGCTTCTCAAATTCTCTATTTAAATAACATAATTTCTTCTTTCCAAAAATTCACATATTCTAACCATTATGTTAAAGACTTACCCCGGGATTTAGTAAACTTCCGTACAGGAATAGCTTATTCCTGTACGGAAGATATCGTTCCCATATAGCATGGCAGCGTGTCATGCATATGCATGAAGGCGCACTGTCATGCTGAAATATATACACGAGAATGTCTACAAACGCAGGGGGTGTGTCTGAGAGCAGTGCACTCACAAGATACATGCCCTCTGCATCGAACCGGACAGTGTCTTACTGTGAGGCGACAACGTTACCGCAGCACCACCACCGCGGGTACTGCTGATGATATTTTACTAACAATAGGAAATACAGAATATTCATTAGAACATATAATTAGTTGCCGTACGTCAATGCAAAAAGAGCAAGATTGCTCTTTGAACATCAGAGATGTGGCCAAAATGCTGTATAGTGTAGGCTGTAAAAAAGTGTAGTGGCAACTGTAAAAATAGTGGCAAAGCATTAAAGAATGAAGTTAGAAAATAATGACAGAGAATTTGAAGTGCAGACATCATACCTTTCAGAAAATGCGTGGAAATATAAAACCTGTTAGTCTAACAGCCATAAAGTTTGCAAGAGAAATACTTAAAAAATGTCCGTAATGTTTTTTTTTTTTCACATCAGCAAGAAAGTTTAAATGTAGCTGTGGGGGTGTGCCCACTGCTTAGCTACGCTTAGCCAAGCTGAAACAGCCCAACAAGTTAAATAGCAATACACATGCACAGTAAGCAATACTGGAATACTGTGGTGGTTAGCATTTATGCTTTGCAAGTGAACAGGCAAGGTTCTAGCCCCACTGATGCCATTTGTATTTTGTATGTGGAATCACCACAAATGTAACTTTTAAGTGTAGTTATGTAGTAAATAATTTATATTTGCAACCAGAGCAATGCATTAGGGTCACATGTGAGGTGTCGATATAATAAAGTTGTGAAACCCCCATATAAACACAAGTGCCCCATACAGATAGTCACACAAGAATAAATGGAATGAAAGTACAGAGTGGGATGTTAGGGAAGGTAAACCAAATAATAATGGGTGAGCAATGATGAATCAGTCCCACACAGCTGATAGTATATAAAACTAAAATGTAAGCAATGCCAAGCATAGCACAGCCACGTTTACTGGTTGTAAGCATTGCTTAAATATGAATGCTAAACAGTGAGTAGCCAAGCTAAATGGATTTGCCCGGTGATAAGCAGTGCTGAACCCGCCCCTTTAAGCACTGCCAACCTTAGCTAATTAGGTTAGCCCGTAGCTTAGCTGAGCTCAGCAGTTTCAAATGTAACCAATCACAGCAAAGTGCAGGAAATCAGCCCTATTTAAACCCTGTAGGCAGGAATACAGCCCATAACCAGTTGGAGCCCATCACTGTAGGCACCATGGCTGGAGTAGGAGAAGGTATTCACTTTCGTGCACAATGCTGGGGCATTCTGGAGTCCAGGGTCATTTTGGACTCCTTGTTGAAAATCATGATTTGACACTGCTGCAGGGCCAGTACCAGGGCTCAGAATATAAAGCGGAGGACTGGGACTGTCTCACCCATGAACTCACCAGTGCTATTGGGATCCCTCAGACTGGTGAGCAGGTTCGGCATCACTATGCTGATCTGAAGTAGAGAAAGGGGGACCTTCTGGACCAGTTGGAACAAGACGCTTGGGCAGGGAATGCCCCATCAGTGTGTAAATATCAGTATCCATAGCTGTTTAAGATAGTCCAGGCTGTGTATGTGATGGATAGGTAGTCATAAATGTTTTTCTGTCACCTGTACAGCTGCAGCTGAGAGGGCTTCGAATGTGGAGGCACATGGCAGCAGGTTGCAAAGGCTGCGCTGTGAGGCTGGTGAGTACTGATCTAGCTGGCAGTATAATCGAAAGTAGCAGAATATCACCTGTCAGTGCTGTAATCTGTGTATTGTCTGAACTGAATAAAACTGAAATTACCACAGATAATGCTAGTGATATACATAAAACAGTAATAACCTGTCAATAAAACTATGCAACTCTGGACTGTTGTGTTTTATTTGCAATGTGTTAGTAGGAATTGGAAATGTGTATAGCTTTTGCACAGCAAATATGGCTCTGATAGCATTAAGTATCTAAGGTTCATGTGGCAAACAGTCAAGTCTTGTACAACAGATTAAGCATAACAAAATTCCCCTGCACTATGCTCTGATTGCTGAATATTAAAAATTCTTGCTAACCCTTGTTTCCTGTAATGTAATATCTGAAAGTGTGAGTACACAGTAGAACAACTGCCTGCCATGCAGGAATGTCAGAAGTACAGTCAGATTGGCCAAATCACAGAATAATAGGTAGAAAACACTCACACAAGAAATAACAGTTCCTTGATATCTTGTTCTGATAAACATCAGCATTGTGACTACTTTTTGAACAAACTGGCAGGGTTTGAATCCCAGGAGTGGTATTAAGCTGCCTGTATATTGTCATACAAGAATATATGACTATTGTTACAAACAGTCAGGTAGTGTAAACACATTTTCCCATAGCTTCGGTTGGTAAGGCAGGCTGGATATTAATCATAGGATGTGTCTCTTATACACTGTGTAGAAAACACACTGGCCAGCCCCAAGGCTGCAGATGATAGCAAGAAAAGTACATAGAACACTTAGTTTTCCCCCAAAATGTCCAAGTGTCATGCCATAACAGCTATTGGTCACTGTCTCCAGCACCCATGATGCTGTACAAAAATGAAGGTGGACTATGACATTAGCAAAGACACATGCAGTATGATTGCACATATCAAATCCAAACCCTGTTAATGTGTAGAAACAGTCAGGTAGTATTAACCCAATTTTTTCCACAGGTCCGGCAGGTAAGTACAGCTGTATATTAGGTATACGAAGTTTGAACTGATAACTGTGTACAACATCCACTGGCCAACCCCAAGCCCATAGGTAGCTGTAATTTCAGGTCATATATGGAGAGTACTGAGTAGACCATAATGTATGGAACAGTTGTGATTAATGTAATAACAAATAGTTGTTTATTTCTCTGTCTCACCCCCACCCTATCTGCAGCAATAATACTACCAAAAAAATAAATGGTATGTTTGCAACAAACCTACTGTTGGGATATGTTCCCTATAGTTATACCAGTATTTCAATGTCTGTTTATTGCTATTCCCTGTTGAAATTAAATCATCGGTGGCCTGCTGCTATCAATGTAACCTGCATGCTGCTGTAATCTCCACTGTGGTTCCATATCTGCATGTGTTCTGTTTGCTATGCAACTGATTGAAAATAGTGTTATGGTGTCTATTGAAACATCCATGCATGCTGTTATAACTAATCCTGGCACTGTATTGTTCATAACTATCCAACATATGTTGAAAACTATCAACACCCTAGCTCATCTGGGAAGGATAATCCCAGTGGATCTGCCTGTCCCACCTCTTCTGGCCATGGCACTGGACCCCAGCATGTCTGGGACCCACCCTGGATCATCCTCATCCACTGGTCCTGCACCACCCATGGGTGGAACTGCTTCAGGGGATGGGGCTCATCTCCACCCTCAGAGCGGGCACTGACAGGAGCCCGTCATCTGTGTACCCCTTTTTTCACCACTTTCCTATCACCCATTTTTCTTTTCTTTCAAAGAAATTAGCCTGTGGTTTAGCGGGAGTAAGCACCGCTAAGCAAAGCTAAAATGGAGTATTTCAGCAATGCTTAGTCTCACGCAAACCTGCTTAAAGCCACTTTAAAGTGCCTTAATCATCCTCTCACCATCAGCTGTTGATGTGGCCAGCAACAAAACTAATCAGGCCTGCCAAGGCATGAACCCAGGACCCTTTACATTACAGTCAGGCAAAGGAAGAGCAATTTGTAGAACTCAGATGATGTAGTGGTATGGTTGCTAACTTATTATGCAGTCTAGTCATTTAACATTAATGAAAAAGCTAGTAGCCCCAGGTCTTGAATCCAGGACCCTGTACACTGCAGTCAGAGACCATGCCACTATACCACCTGAGCTGCATAATCTATGCTTGTTTAGTCAAACTTAACATTCAGTAGAGTGCCTATACATTTAACCATGTATTACCATCACTAAGCGGTGGGCAAACCAGGTGACATATGCTCAAACACAGAATAGGTAAACAGTAGTCATCATACCTAACCGGATTTGCACATTGGTAAGAGCCGCTAAGACAAGCCCATACAGTTTAAATACCTGTATGTTTAACCATGAGTTAGCTCTGCTTAGCTTCACACAAACCCATGCAATCCCACTTAAAGACACTTTAAAGTGCCTTAATCACCCTCTCTCTATGGGCCCTTTTTCTGCCCAGCAACAAAATAAACAGCCTTTGCCAATTTTGAACCCAGCAACATGTACACCATAGTCACAGCATGTAACCATTAAGCCATAAGACTTCAGGATGAGTTCATGAACATATCTTGCAGGGCAAATCATTGTACTATAGGGAATGTATATTGTGGAGGCAGTAAACATTCAAATATGATATATATATATATATATATATATATATATATATATATATATATATATATATATATATATATATATATATATATATATATACACACACACACACACACACACATTATTTGTAAATATATATATATATATATATATATATATATATATATATATATATATATATATCCCTACTCATATATATATATATATATATATATATCCCTACTCATATATATATATATATATATATATATATATATATATATATATATATATATATATATATATATACATATATTTATATGTGTGTAAACATATATCTGAATGTTCGCTCTATATATATGTGTGTATAAATATATATATATATATATATATATATATATAAACAACACACATGCAGATAAATACTGGTAAGCCTAGCAATCACCACAGTACAATGGCTGTGTGGATAGATATATCCCTCATGAGGGTCACACAATACACCTACAGATCCTGTGGCAGGTCATACTGTAGATAGAATGCTGGGGTGGTATGAGACATTCATCTGCTGACCCTACACATACACAGTCCAAATAACAAGTACACACTTTGCCACTTCATAATCATGATAGGCCTTACACAGTGGCCAGACATACAGCAATCTCTTAGACAAGTAATTGAAATGACTAAAGAGAGCACAGTAAAACCCAAACAGCCAGTAATCCTACAATTGTTATCAAATGGCCATAATGTGATATGTTTGCACAAATGAGAATGTTTGCATTAAAAAACACACATGCCACCATTTTCCCCCAAAAATGTTTATTTCTATACTATTTCAGTTGTTTATGCCATGTCTTACAGCATGTAGGTATGTAAAATCTAACATAACTGAATTATGCAAATATTAAAGGAAACATATGATACATTCTTGCTCCTACCATCTCAGGACATGTTCCAATTGCCAGAATTGTCATGAGTAATAGCATACCTCTCAACCTGTTATAGGCAAAAATATGGACAAAGCATAACATAGTGGACAAATAGGGACTGATTATAAATATTCTCTTACAAGCTCAGAAATCTGATAGAATACTAGAGGTCTTGCAGTAGCATTACTTTTCTGAAGGATGTGGAGTCTTACAGTCAAATGTTTGTCATCATTGAATGAATCCAATCCTCAGCTTTTTGCCAGAAAGGAACCTAATTAAGGAGGAACACACAAAAGTTATGATGCCAACATCTGGACATTATGGAAAAATGTGTACAGTTGAGGGTTATGAGTGGGCCACAACTGGCCAAAAAATGATCATGCCTTGCACAGATGGGCAGGTGGTAACCAAAGTAAGCCACACAAAGTATCAGACACTGATGTCATGGCAAAAGCCTTCAAGTAGTACAACAGTTCAAAACACACTTCACTTGAATACAAAAATCAATCAACACTCAATTGCATGATAAAGCCAACAGCTTCCAATTACACTCCTCAGTTAACCACCTAGTGGGGAAAGTATCAAATGTTACAATGTAAATTGATCCTGTACATAATGCTTCACATAAACAGGTCTGTCAAACTGACGGACTGTGTGCCAAACAGTAACCTCTAACCTACCACTGTACCCATCACCAGAGTATCAAAAAGTACAGCTACATACCTTTTATGTTTTTATTAGTAATACCTCTCACATGTACTAACAGCCTAAAAGTCAAACATGTACCCCCTAAAATGTATTACATGGGTATATAACAGTGTTTACTATACACTGACCTCTTAACTGTACATGGTCACACATGTTGTTTAGCCTATGGCCCATATTTATGGCCCCTACCCCACAACATGAATGAAGGTCCACATCATCACTGGGATGAGAGCAGGAATGTCAGCACTAAATAATGATAGCCCATACCTATCAACCTCTTACTGCATGACATCTGGACAAAGCCTGGTATATAAGTGGAGGGCATAGGGCCAAACATAGGGCCATAGTTGATATATTGCACTCATACACTGTGAAAGTTGCTGGTGTTACAGGATTGTTAGCAACATATCCTTCCTGAGTGATATGACGTCACAAACACTAATGCATGTTTCCATTTATTGATAGCAGTCAACATAGTATGGCAATGATTTGTCAAGGACAACACCTGTTTGGGGAACACACAAAACATAGTAGCCTAAACCCTGGCCTTTATGTGGATAGCCCTACAGTTGAGAGCTATGCAGACGCATAGTATTGTCAGACTGCAAGCTCTGCAGAACTAGCATGTACACAAAAACCCTGTTAAACTAGCAGTATTCAAAGCATATAACAGTGATACTCACACTCTGTTCCTATGTCTGGAACCTTACATAAACTTGTAGTTGGCCTATGTCCAGATGTCATGTTGTAAGAGATATTGTCACCTGCTGTCTGTAGCACTGCTGCCCACACACATAAAGGATGTGTTCCTTATAGACAAGGTAAAGGGACAATGAACACAGGAAGTACACATTTATAGGAGTGGGTTGCCATGACATTGGCTATTGGAAGAACTACACAGCTGCTCTGCATGCAATTAGCAAGTGGGGAACACTGACTGGTGCATAGGTCATCACCTGGTCATGACCATCACCTACAAAAGCCATGCTGTTACTTAATCAAACCCACTCATTCCCTGTACTACAGAGAGAGAGAGAGAGAGAGAAGATGACACAGAGTGAGACAACAACCAAACCAAAACACTTGGGTTTGAATATACAACAATCCCCTCACCCCCCCAAAAAAAGATATGTGAAACATTTAAGCATGTAATTTAATGTATTACTTGGTCTGTAATAATGTAGAGTGTCAAGAGTGATTTGTGACAGATGAGTACCAGTAAGAGTGAAAGGGAAGGTCTACAAGAGGCTAGTGAGTCCAGCTATGTTATATGGGTTGGAGACAGTGGCATTGAGAAAAAGGCAGGAGTCAGAGCTGCTCTAAGAGTTTGAGAGATGGTATCACAGCTCAGGAGCCTGACTCACCCTGGGAAAGAACAGTTCACATTTCCCAACCACTAGAGTGTCTGTCAAATAGTTGTGACAGTGCCACTGCTAAGCCAGTTAATGGGATGTTGTTCATATCCGTATGTTACATGTGAATATGAGTATGATATATGTTTGTCTTGGAAAGCTAAGAGACATATATAGGGCATGTGTATAGTACAGTACTGTTGCAGACATGTGTGCCGAACTGCATGTGATATCTTGAAGTAATAGCATTCAACTGTACAGTGTTTTGCTGGATAATAAGCACATTTGTGACTGATATCTATAGACACACACACATATACCTGACCTATGTCGGCCAAACCAGTGGCAAGTGTTCCAGTAATGACAATGTAACATAATAGTGTAGTTATGACTGTTGGACGTCTTCCAGGTTATCACAGTGGTGTCAAAGGCTAATGTTCAATCAACTTAAATATGTATGTTGCAGCTAGAGTAATATGGTATCAATATTGATGTTATTTTTGTCAACCATTGATGTGGGTCTTTGTCCTGAGGTCCTGTGGGTATAACAGGCTGAGAAGTATCTTTGATTAGCAAGACTGTGAATACAGTGTGCCATACTAACACAGAACACAATTGTATACTAGGTATCCCCTGGGCACATGTATGTATGTGTATGTCTAGCTGGAAGGCACAAAATTGATAACATGGGTTACAAGCAGTCAGAAAAATAGGGTGTGCATGTTGCACATGTGTGCAATACCAGCGTCAGTGCATACAACAGAAATAAACGTGTACAGCTACTGCTTGTTGCATTGGCCTGACACTGATATGGTTACTACAGTCGGCATGATTATCATGTGGTAATCAGTGAAGTGTTCATCTGTGTTATGACCCATTGCCCATGCCTAACACTAACAGCTATAGCAACACCTATATACAATGGATATTAAAAGTATACACACCCCTATTGGAATGCCAGGTTTGTATGCTGTATGACAATTAGACCACAGATAATCTTTCAAAAATGTTCCACACCCCAAATGTGACCCATAGCCTGTGCAATTATATTAAGTGCGCAAACCAAGACAAATGAATGCTGTACAGGTGTTCACACAACATATCACTTTAAGGGTGTGTGCACTCATTCAACTGGCTTATTGTACTGAGTGTTATTTCACATATGTTTTCACAGACCTGATTGTCATGTTTTACATTGAATTGTAAAGGACAGAGGTCACATTACAGATGTAAATTTATTTGAATGAGTTTTTGTGGTGTCATGTTCCAGTTGCACAAATACCAGGCATTGTTAACATGGGTGTGTACACTTCATATCCACTGTAGTTATATGCAATCAGCAGTACCTGACCTGTGAAAGTAGCCTTCACCAAAGAGAGAGTAATCTCCCTTGGCGATACACAAAGCCCATAATAGGATGCTATATTGGCTGTACAGGGACATGTAGGTGCAGCCAACAACTTGAAGGCAAGTCCACCTCTATCTCAGCAAGCATGTATGTTCACAGCTGACATTGTGTAAGGCTGATTATGACTATAAATTGGACATGTCCACAACACCAAGGACAATTGCAACAGAGTGTCTCCACATATGTAGTCAGTCTCAGAGGCAACAACACAATTCAACCTGTACTGGGGGTAAAGCACACCTCATACACACATGGCATGGATACAGGCAACATGCATCACACAGGTTAGGTGGGAACAGTGCCACCCTGTCTACACATATTCTATAGGGAGATATGCTCATGAAATACACTACCCCCCCATCAGTGGTGAACATGTACATAATGCCTACTGAAGGCAACAACAGCAAGTCTCCCTGGGTCATGAGAACATCACTGTCTGCCTCTTACCTGAACTAAGGCATGTGCTCACAGCTCCATCACACACTGCAGTCAAACACAGACTTGCCACCATCCACATGGCCGATGGCCACTGTTATCCCTATACACAGAAATTAATGGAGAATAGAGGATTATTGAGTTAACTGTGCAACAGTGGGTGGAATAAGATAAGTCAGGACCAGGAGCGTAATGATAGCTGATTATAGGGTTAGGTTGTAGTTTGGAATATTGTCAAGTAATATTCTGTGTTGATGTGCAAGTAGACAACCGTATGAGGTCGTGTAACCTTTTCTCCTGTTTGTCTTCCAGCTACCATGCCACTAGGAAGGCTACCAGCCTTTACTTCATTGGAGAATGATGTAATCATTCAGTATCTCATACAGCAGAATGATGTCCTGTTTGGATGTGGCACAGAAGCCCTATGTGACCAAGCAGCCCTGTGAGAAGAACTGGTCCACAGGGTGAATGATGCTGGATAACAGAACCGCCATTATGAGGAGGTCTGTCATCGCACCAGTGACATTTTGCATCATGCACGGAACTGAGCAGCTGCTGCAGCAAGGAAGCAGCTAGCCACAAGTGGGGGTGCAACCATCCAGCCCCCACTGACACGTACGGAACAGCTCCTTGCCAGCCTTGGTGCATACACCTGGCACACCTACCATGAAGCAAAACCCAGCATTGTTGAGGTGGGTGGCACCCAACCAATGTCTGAGGGGAGTTTAGGTAAGGCCACAGTGCACATAACTAGAAGAGTGTTGATTCTACATTTCTATCTTTAGAGAATCTGCATACATATATCAGAGAAGATAGTCTGTAGCTGGAGTTTAGTAATGCACAGATGTGCACATCTATGGTGTTGGGCTGCATATTCTGTAGTATTGCTGTTTGTTCTATTAATGTTCTGAAATGCTGCTTCCACCCTGTAGCAATGCCACATGAGTGGCTACTGAAATTACCTCTCTCCCACAACTATGTAGGTCCCTGAGGTATACAACTTGGGCAGCAGCCTGTGGCTTGTGAGTATGGGGTTATTTTGTTCATGTTTGCCAATACACCGGCCATGCTATATGCCCTGTACACATTTATCACACCTACCTATAATGCATGATGTACATGTTCAGTTTTGTTGGTGTTAACTACACAGCATCACAGTAGTCATCATGGTGAAGGGTAGGTAGGAGTCCTGCAGTATACCACTCAACCAATCAGTGCAAGATGTGTGCACAGTGACAAGCCAAACGATGGGTCAAATGGCCTACAGTAGGGACATGTATAAAACATAACCCTCATACAGTCGATACAACAGTGTACACACCCCTATGATGGTGTCAACTGTTCCTGATATATACAATGACAGAGCACAATAACACATTCCACACCTTTTACAACCCATAATGTGCACCTAACATGTGCAATTAATGTATAAAATAGAATCCTATGTTAGGACAACAAATATGGGGTTTACAAACCTTACAATACACTAGAAGCATACGTGTGTACACACACACACACTCCAATTAACATATTGTGGAGGCAGCTTGTGCTGTACTGACAGCATTCACTCTTCTGCAGTGCACACCTGCCATCAAGTACAGGCCTCTATGTCACACCATGTAATAGTCTGCTGTCTGAGAAGTATGTCCATGACAATTGGCCAGCTGCCTGCAACACAGACAGCCATGGCTTGCAGACATATTCCAAGGCATGACATGGATCCCATATCTGAAAGGAAGTAGTCAGGAGTAGGGTAAAATAACATTACCTCACCATTGTATATTCCATGGCAAACAGGGCAGACAGTCATCTAGAGGTGTATTAAATATGGGACGACAGATATGTTGACAAGATACAGATGGCCATCCAATGCAGATGACAATACATAGTGTAAACTGGTCAGGGAGACTACCCAGATACATGCAGCAATGGTAAGGCAGTTGCACAAATGTCTAGAAAGTCCTGCCTGTGTATTACCTGCATCAGCAATCACCTGGAGTCTGCATAAGTGTGCCCTATGGGTTAGGGTAAGTAGATGGGAGATTTATCCCATAAGAAACATCATCCAGACCTCTGTACAGGTAGTAAAAGCATGACCCCAGGTCTTCCAAAGGCATGTGTTGCAATGTGTAATGGTGTCATGAGACCAAGGCTCAAACCTACAGACAGTAGTCCTAAAGTTATGTGCGGTGCACAAGCAGCAGCTCACATCACATCAGGGTCATCATTCCCAACTTGAAGGTTGCTGGTGCCAGTGTACACCTTTATGGTTGCTGTTCATTACCTGAAAGTAGGCCTGTAGACATGGTGGAGTGAACGTGGAACACTGCAAACTAACACTCATGTGTGGGCCACAGTTGTCAGGCATCTGCAATAAGGTTGAGGATGGGGAGGGGTGTCAGCTTCAAATACAACAGTGAACTGAAGCATACATTCAAAGCTAGCTAAGAACGGCTGTATCTTAACACATTCAAAGTTATGAATTGGCCCACACATAACACACACTCCACAGCAATACTGAAGTCTCTGTGTGACTTCCATGGGCTGTGCACATGAGCTGGCCTTGCAATCTGGCAGAGTTGTGGTACCTTTGTAGGGAAGATGGACCTAATTATGCAAAGGCAAGGATGTGCCATGCCCCTTCCAGGAACAGTGACTGCTGTATTTAAGTTGCCAGGTGCTTCAACAAACCATTGGTTTAAAGGTGTGCACAGTTATGCACCACCAATATGGTATGCATCTCAGTCAGGATCTCCATGACTGACAGTCATCTGACACAGGATTGGATTGCATAGGTCATATGTCACATATCAGGTGCCTGTAATGTTTTTGACTGCAGTAATGTGGCCCCATTGGATATCATAGAAGAGGCTGTCATGTCAACAGGGGTGTGTATGCTCCTGAAATCCACATGAGGCTTGGAAGGTTGTCAGTGTACACAGATGTTATAGCACATACATCAACTGATAATGAAGAGATCTGGGAATCAAATGTCAGTCATTCATTAGTGGCATCCGTCTTCATATCATTCCAGTCATGTGTCAGACAAACACACAGGGGTTGTGAAGAACAGAGCAAACATAACTGCTACACATCTAACACATTCAGCAATGGTTTGTATAGTTGTGAGGTATGGTGTACAGTGCATGCCAGTGTGCTGTGCAGGTGCACAGCATTAATGTGTACATGGGTGCAGTGTACCCCAGGGGAAGGGGCATCATCTACTAACATGACTCGTGCATCCCACATATGTATATTGTTTGTAACCAGGATTTAGAATGGCTGGACTGCTTGATACTGAGTGTCATATGTCATGCATGTCAATTGTTGGGTACTGAGGTCTGTGTAATATGTCTGTGTTACCTAACCTGTAAGTGTGTATGTGTGTAGAAGTAAACCATAATGTACAGATCTTAATTTAAAATTCTTGTCTGCCCCTCAGAGGTGGCAAGGTGGGTCAGGGTCCCTCCTGCAGGCAAACTGATGTTAGTGTCCATACAGACTCTGACAATGATGATAGGCATGGTGAAGCACAGGCAGGGTTGTCAGAGGCTGAATCTGTGCCATTGATTGACATTCCACTTTTATCCACTCCATCCCCGCACACAGTCACAATGACCATACATACCTCATCACCAGTGGCCGTAAATGAGGGACAGTTGGCAGGTGGGGGCATGGGACAGGAAAGTGTGGGGACTATGGCAAGTGTGTCTGTACACAGCAACCATATCCAGATGACCAGCGAGGTACCACACAGGCAGATGTACAGGGGTGCTCATAGGAGGGCTGCTGGCCATCATGCACCTGGCAGAAGTGCCACAGCAGGTGTCACCAGATGCATGTTTTGGACTGTCACGGAGGCACAGGCATGTATGGAACATTACACCAGAGATAGTCGGATGCTCCAGAGATCTACTCTTTCTGCTGTATGTGACAACATCTGTGATCTTGAAGGTGCCCACCATTATTTTGCAGAAGTCATGGATAGATGGTTGGGTGAGATGGTGGGAATCCTTGACTGTGTGGTGTCTGTGGTAGAGCATGTGGTGGGAGTAGGGCTTCGGCCACATGGATGTACGTCAGCAACACCAACAGGTGGAGGTCTACGCAGACGTGCAACAACTCACAGCCACTCCTGTAGTGGCAGTCCCAGCACCAGCACTGCAGGGGGGGTGCTGTCCACACCACAATGCAGCAGGTCACGTGCACATGGTCCTGGCCAGTCCCAAAAGGGATGCGGATCCAGCGGACAATTATCATCATCAGGGGAGAGTACCATATCTGGGCTTCTGCCTGGTAGTGCTCTTGCACCCCTGGCAGGCACAGTTCCCATGTCCATGGCTGGACATGATGAACTGTACACCCTGCCATATATGGCCTGCAGATGTCCAACAAACTCCTGTATAGGGCAGCCACATGGCAGAAATGTGTGCATGCATACACACACACACACACATCAACACAGCTAGGGCACCTCCATACCTGCACACACCATGTCTGCACAACCCATTTAATAAAGAACCCTTTAACCCACACACATAATGTCAATCAAATGTCTCAGTCTAGGCCTCTGTCAAATCCACACCACAACCTGTGCATATGACAATACCTGTGCCACATCCCTGTCATCCATACTATCAATGCAGGGACATGCTAATATGGTTCTGATGCACAGGGTGAATGTACTAAAGTTTAGCAATGTAATGCTGTTTAATGTGTTTTCAGCTGGAATGATTAATGCTTACACATCATGGTGTGTAGCTGTCCAGCCATGATGCATTATAGCTGTTATTAACACTGACTGATTGTGGTCTCCATAATGTATTCTGTTTGTTTTCTAGGTGTCTGTGTGTCAGCAGGATGTTGGTCTGCTGTCCTTTCCTACAAGGGGTGTGGTACTGTGGTGTTACATTGACTGTGTCATATCCCGGGTACAGCTGAACACAAGTAACAGGTCTGTGTAACAGTTACTGCATGTGCCACGTGGCTGATAGATCTGAATACAGGTGAGTGCATGGTGGCTGATATAAGCAGCTCTTCTACAGTGGACAATGGTAAGTGTACTGGGTGGCACACACCAAATGTTTGTGAATAACACACACACAGATGCTTTGGTGTTGATGAAATACACAGAGAATGCTGTTCACATGGATGTACTTCATTTTGCAGTGAATTTATTTTGGCCTATGTAATTCCACTAAGACAAAATTGCCAAAACATCACATCAGTTAATAATCAGTCCACCAGTTTAATGTAATTGACAATGGTATTGGCAGGATATATGTCCTCCTCCCCAACGTAGTGCAATCCTGGAGTTGGTAAACATAGGTGTGCTGGTGTGGGTGGCACAGCCCCCCACTTTGGAGGGCGTGGGGTGGCATAGAACCACACATAGTGTGATTAACAACTAATCTGTTAACATAAACTGTACAGTATAACAGCACACTAAACAGGGGGATATGCACAACAATAACCCCATGTGGGTGGCTGTGCCCACAGCAACCACACCCAACTATATATACCAACTCCAGTATCGCTGTACAGCTGTACAGTGGGGAAGAGGGCATTTACACATTCACTACTAGTTTTGATGGAATGAATTTCCACAAGATGATTGCTTTGAAATGTTACCTTTTGCCAGTTAGTTCTCGGACAAATGATCTCCTGGGACATATATTTTCTGCAAACAGAAGTAGATCCCTTTACATACACACACAGACCCCTACCTAGGTGGTACTTATTGTTACTAATGTGTTTGTTCTTAATTGCACACACCACAGAGCTTTTAGAGTGAAGTGCGTCCCGAATTTCCTGTTAAGTGAAGAACATCATCAGGCCTCGTTCAGTATGGTAATGGGGGATGTTCTGGGTGTTAATAAACAATACATAGTATGACATACTGTCGTATACACATTGACAAACACATAAAGTCATAGACACATTTGACAGACCTGGGTTTAGCAGTGCTAACTACCTTGTCAGTGAGTCCATACTGTTACAGAGGTTTTGCACACAGCACATGCATCATTGGGCTGGATAGTGTAATCAGTTACCTGTATGGTTGATGGTGATAGCGGTCCTCATACAGTGGACCTTGGGACATGTACTGGGGGTACCATGGTGTAAAGACAGTATACCCAGCACCCACACCCCACATTGGATATTGTACTCACTGAAACCCATGATAATGCTCTGACATACCCACAATCACAAATTGACCAGGACTGCAATACAAACCCTTGTCTATCTAATCAGTGCTACTGCAGGGATATGCATTTATTGCACATGCCACAAGGATAGTAGGGTGAGGGTTTGTCATGTCTCTCCTAATGTTAGCAACATCACCATCCCTTATAAATGTATGGCAAGGTTTATTGTATTTGGAGAATGTAGCCTCAGAATGCTGTCTCCTACAAATATGCACATTCACACACAATTGCAAACACATATACACACACACATACTCACATTTTCCAGGACTCAAAGGGTAACCCACACCTATCTACCCATTTGTAGAACAGTGTTATGCTGGTATTGCAAGCTCCCGGTAGCCCATAGGGTGAAGAGTGTAACAAGGTACATTTAATGTCAATTATAGCAGCAGCCGTTTCTAAGTATAGCAATGGAGATGTAGTGGGTGAGAAGGCTCTCACAGTATTTTCAACTACAAGTTTACAAACACACAGTCACTGTTATTCTCAGTAATGCACACTGACACATTTGTCAATACTGAGGTCCATATGTGCAGGTGTTCCTAGCTGTGAACCAAGCTAATATCCATGGAGAGATGAGAAGAGGAGGGCATGTGGGTACACTGGTATCATGCCACCTGATATTTGTTAGCAGGCCATCTATCAACCGATGCCACTTGAGTGATCCCCAGTGTGACAGTTAAATTCAACATCCAATCATCTGGTTTTCTCTTGCAGAGGGCCAGTGAGGTGCTCTAATTGACATGTATGCAACATATATTGCATAACATGGCCAGTGTCTGGGTTAGAGACCTGTACCCAAACATGTTCTGTTGACTGTGGTAGTCTGGTTGAGGTATCCATGGCATGTGGTGCATACAGGGTGGAGTTTCTGAACTGTGGCATTCATAACCCAGCTTGGCAGACATGTCCGTATGTCAGTGTCGGTCAATCAGAGACTGCTTGTAAGCAGCCAAGATGGATACCTGACATCTGCACATCTGTACAGTGGACAGACAGAAATTAGCTAGCCAAGAGGTTATGCATTAGGATGAATGTAAAACAAAACCAGACAACATAAAACCAAAATAAGTGGGGGGCTACGCCCCCCTTTACTATATATATATATATATATATATATATACTAACACCAGGATCACACTACAGTGGGGAAAATGACATATACCTTTGATTTGCCTTATTGTATTACTTGTCAGTGAAATGAGTTTTAGGTGAAATGAACTTTAGGTGATATGGTCTTGGTGAAATGAGTTTAGGTGAAGTGATACGTACCTATATATATATATATATATATATATATATATATACATACATACACAACATATGCCCATAACATGTAGTAGAGTCATACCTCAGCGCCATAACTCTCAACCTCTTAATGCAAGGGAACATAATGCAAGTATTGCAGTTATAAATGTCGAATGTTGCTACAGTAACAGGGGTTGTGTCAACAGACAAGTTGTGTAGGAAGGCTCTTCTGAAACGGACATGTACACCATCAGTTACTGACATCATAAAATTATCATAGTGAAGTACCACACAAATCACAGTAATGATCCTGTGGAATGCAGCAGAGATGTGACCAATAAAAGTGGACAGTCTGAAACAATCTGGTCAATGCAGAGGTATACACAGAACTCCTCCTTAGTGCATGACGTGTGGACCAAACCTGACAAAGGTGATGTTTACAGCCATGAAAATGGGGATATAACACAAATACTGGAGTAGATAAGCTCACACAGTTGTTGCATTCACACAATCCTGTCTGTTCTAACACATATTAACTGGAGGAGCAGAGTTCCCAAACCCATATACTTCCCACTAGTTAGTGACATAATTCTTCACAGCATCCCACTGCTTTTTCAGAAATACACAACATGTATGGTGGCCGGACAACAGTACATCTGACAAATATCTGGACATAACATCACGCTAGGTAAATACACTGAGCTGCTAGACATGTCACCAAGCACTGTCTACACTACAGGCAGACTGCCACAACACTAACTTGAGTTTCTTATGGGGGAATGCACATGCAATTGCAAATATAGCAGGTACTACAGGCATGTAACAGCATGGAGTAACAGACACCAGTGTGAAAGTGCATGCCCACAACCAATCTCAATACACTCACAGTCACTCAAAGTCACATTATGGTAAGCCTAATTAATAGTACAGTATATGGACTGTGTGAACAAAACCATCCTCATATTTGCCACTCACACACTAACCCTACATATACTGGCCCATTTCACAGTGTAGTCTGATGCCTGACTGTGGTATGGGACATGTCTCAGTCTGGCCCTACAAACATATACGCTGATAGGGTACCAGAAACTGGAGCAGCGTGCAACATCAGATAGAACAGGACAAAGAACACTGACAACTACCCCAGTCTCTACACAGGCCAAATAACATATTCATAATACACTGCTACACAATACTGACACTGCTAACAATCACCATAAGTACACAGACCTCACTACTGTGCGGACTACAACAGAATGTCCAGGTTTTCTCCTCAAATATAAGGCCTCCTATACATAAAATGTCTGTCAATCTGATCTATCACTGGCTTGATATCAAGAGTGATGTCAGTAAATAATGATATACTGTACAGATGCACCTCTTACTGCATGACATGTGGACAAAGGGTGACAGACTTGGGGGACAGAGGCACAAACACTGGGCCAATATTGACATATTGCTGTGATAAATTGAGAAAACTGTTGGTGTAACAGGGTTTGTTGTGACATATTTCTTCTGAGGGATATGAAGTCAGTAACACACATGGGTGTCACCATTTACTGACTGCAATCATCAGAGTATGCTAATGCATTTCTAAAGACAGAAAATGTGTGAGTAACACATCACATCTAAGACTCCAAACTCTGGCCAGTCTGCAGATAGCCCTACAGGTGAGAGTTTCCTCAACCACATAACACTGTCATGCCAAACTTTAAATCATGCAGAACAGCTATAACCACACAAACCATGTTAAACCAACATTACTTCAAATGTAGAACAGCAATACTTACATTCTGTCCCTGTGTCTGGAACATCCCCCTCCTGTCTGTTGGCCTGTTTTCACACTGTTTGTTGTAAGAGGTATTTCCAACTACCCTTTGTGATGCTGTTTGTCAGGCACCCACATGTAGTCCTGCTCACAGTGAACAAAAAGGGCCAACACCCACATGAAATGCTTAGTTATAGGAATGTTTCCATGCAATTGGCTATAGGAATGATACCACAGCTGTTCCACATGCAATTAGCAAGTGGGGGACTCCAATTCATGCACAAGCCATCAGCTGATCATGAGCATTGTCTACAAAAGTCAAGCTGCTGTCTATCCAAAACAGATGTATTTTTCCACATATACCAGAGAGGGAGAGAGAGAGCAAGACAGAGAGAAAGTAAGAAAGGAAGACAGAAAGAGCCAAAGCGTGTTTGTGTATGATCTGTGGGTGGAGAGTGGTTCCTGGGTATCATAACGGTTGCCTATATTGCTTACTAATCCATTCTGTCACCTAGTAATTGTACATGGCAGTACACATTTATGGCTGTGGATTGTCTACATCAACCTCTAAAGTGTTTGACAACTTTTGGCCTTGTAATGTGGACATTGGGACATATAGGTCCTCAAAATAGTAATGTAGCAAAACCCACACAGCAATGGATCCTGTCATTACACAATCACCCCAACACCCACACAGGATACTGAACACACACATACACACGCACACACACACACACACACACACACACACACACACACACACACACACACACACACACACACACGCACAGACACATACACATACACATGCACATGCACCAATGCACACACACACACACACACGCACCTACACACACACACGCACACGCACACATGCAGACACTTACCAGTACTGAATTTCAAACCCCTAGCTGGCTATCTATTGTTATTACAGTGTTACACAGTTATCGCATGCACCACGGAGCTTACATGTTGGAGAGCTGTCCAAAGGTATCTTTGAAGGTGAATGACATCAGCAGCAGTGTTAAAGGAGGGGTAAGGGAAATGTAGTAAGTGTGAATGTCCATAAAATCAGGTGTCAACAAAGACACACACTCTCACTCAAGCAAACATACACATCATCACAGTTTCCAGGACCAGGATTATTACTCCTACCCAACTAGTTTGCTACACCACAGTATTACGCAGTTATCAGAAGTGCCACGGAGCTTATAGGGCTGAAACATGGCCAAAGGGTTATTTCAACGTGACTGATATCAGCAGGTGTGCTAAAGTAGGGCAATGGGAGGTGTAGTGACTGTGAATGGCCTCAAAATCATTCATCTCCACACACACACACACACACACACACACACACACACACACACACACACACTTGCAAGTACTGAGATCCATAGGTTCATTGCTTCACAGGTGTGTAGTAGGTGAATGGGCCTGAAAGCTCTACAAGGCTTGGCCAAAGGAATACCTTGGCATCCGGCCACATGACAATAGTCCCCAGTGTGGCTCAGGGGTGTAGTCCCTGGAGTGGTTCCCAGGGGTGGGTATTGTATTCACCATCCATTCATCTGGGTTTCTATTGTGGGTGGCTAGTGATGTGCTCTGCTTCCCATATATGTGATCTATATTCCATAACATGGACAGTGTCTGGGTTGTGCACATGTCCCACATGCATGTTCTTTGATATGTGGAAGTGTACTTGAGGTCTCTGGGGTATGTTATGTGGACAGATTGTTATCTTCAGATGTAGCATTCCTGACCTAATTTGGTGAGACCTGGCTATGTAACTGAGGTCATTATTGCACCTACATTGACAGTATGATACAGGTATTCAGTGGAGTTAGTGGCATCTGTCCATACAGGATATGTGTATAAGCCATGGTATTCCCTTTGTGGGGGTACGTTTGCAGACTCTACAATTCCTGCAGGTGTCCAGTGGGGAACATAGCAAAAGGTCCACTGTACATATTTATTTGCCTATTGTAGGGATGGAACAGGGTGCCATGCCCTTTTACATGCTGGATAACACACACTCAGTCAGGAGATGTAACACATCACAGTAATTTCTGATGTCATTGGAACTGTTGTGGTCAACAGGCATGTAGTCTACTGCAATCACACCATGGTTACTATCTGGGAGGCAATATGCAAGGAACTACCAATATAGTGGCTGTTGCCTAGCCAAGTGTGTTTGTGTATGATTTTTAAATCCCCTAGTCCAAGCTGGGGTAAGCATTCGTCCCTACTAAGCAGTCCTGTGGTCTGGCTGCTCATCGCGACTTATGTCTATTACTCTCCTGCCCAGGAAAGATAATAACATCCAGAAAAACTCTTTAGACCCACAGACACCAGAGGAAAGAAAGAATATCATCTCCAGGGATCCGGAGAAGACTCCTACCTTCTCTGCGCCCCTTGGAATGACAATTCCCCTCATTAGAAAAAATACAAACTCAGTTCTATTACCTGTGGGCTCCCACTCTCTCCTGCCCAGGAAAGACAATAACATCCACAAAAACTCTTTAGACCCACAGACACCACAGGAAAGAAAGAATACCATCTCCAGGGATCCAGTGAAGACTCCTACCCTCTCTGAGCCCCTTGGAACGACAATTCCCCTCATTAGAAAAATTACAAACTCAGTGTACGTAACCTTATTCTATGATGTTGCATTAATTTAAATATTTATGTTTAGATCTTAGTACTATACCCTACTAGCGCACGATAGCAGCCATCTGCAAACTGCTTGTACTCCCAGTCTAGCCACGCTCTTATAAATAAGTGTTCTCTTAATTACAAACTACTTTACTATTATTTTTCTGTGAATGATTCTTCTCTGCTGTCATTTCCCCCTGTCGCCAATAGGTGGCACCCTATACCTATAACATAACATACCTTACCTTAATCACCTCCTTCATTCCAAACTCAATCAAACCTCTATCGTTCAGCTATTTTTACCCAGTTTTTTCACTACCCTTTGCCTGAAACTCCTAAAATAACCCTTGCCTGAAACTCCTAAAATAAACCTTGCCCTGCCCAACTTACATTTCTTCTGTTTTACCCTGCAAACTCTCTTTAGCAATCACCTGCCTCTTAACTGATTGTTTTTTGCTGCGGTGTCTTGTCCATCCTTTAGCTCTATTTCCCGCATTTTTCCCCCTCCTCTTACCATCCCATACACTCCCCTTTATCCCCGCCCCCTAACACAGCTTCCTCCAAAAGCTTACTTATAGCAGGAGGAGTGTGTGGCGCCATTTTTAAATTCCCTAGTCCAACCTGGGGTAAGCATTCATCCCTGCTAAGTGGTCCTGCTGTCTGGCTGCTCATCGCGACTTATGGTAAAATCAATGTTTTTGTTGCTGTACTGTTATCACTGTTTTTAACTACTGTATATTTTGGATATTGCTCAGCTGTTTGGCTCTGTAGCGTATGGCTTGTACACACGCTGAAAGCTTTAGTGTTAAGTTCTGACACATTTTCACAGGGTCACATCTATATACTAAATTAATCTGAGCAACTAGCTTGTAGCTCAAACCCAGCACTCTTAGTTTTATGTGTAGAACGCATGTTAATAGCCAACGCAGATTGCTAGCTTCATTCTTTTTTGCATGGGAACACTCGCACATCTCTGCTGGCTTATTAGCCTGCCATATTACAGTTACGTACTGGCACATTTCACTACTGTATTACACTTTGATACTTTACAATGTTTTAACTAATTGAACAAAGCACCACTACCTATTGGCATGGAACACTCTTAATTGCCAAGTGCAGACTGTTAGCATCATTTTCTAATGTGTGGTAACACACGCTCAATACTGTCGGCATTTTTTTAGCCTGCCATAGTTGTTTAATTGTTTTCGTTTAACAGCTAGTGTACTGTATTCAGTAACCAATGCTGGAAACTGTATCTGGAACTAATGTTTAGCAAGTATTGAACTGTATTTAAATTCCAATTCTGGCAACTGTTACAAGCAATTTTAACTTATAAGTGCTAACTACATGGAACTGTTGAGCACAGACTAATAATACTCTGTGGAATAATACTCTGTGTGTAATGCGTGGAAGCACACGCTCAATACTGTTTGTTTTTTGGCCTGTTATACTTGTGTTTATAAGTGAACAGTTAGATATGGTCATATACATCACTGTTTGCTTTTAGCCTGAATTATTTGTTAGAACAGCGACTGCTTAACTAAGGGCAAGTTTTTGTCGCCTAATATTTTCTATGTCTGTTAAGACCCTGCTTGTGACTCAGTCTCCAGATCGCAAGGAATCCTGTCTATTAATATAAGTTTCCCAGGCACATTTTAACTGTTTATTACCTACATGCTCTAATGAATAACAGAAGGAGACGATAATGCCTGTTCGATATTCTTAATTTGTTTGCTTTTACCTTGTTTTCCTTTCTGCTACTGCTGTCCTGTCACTGTATTCCACACGCTACCCTACCTGAAAACTAGCTGATATCCAACTTTTGCCAGTGTGCGGCCACAGTGCTGGTTGTGCGCAAAGTGCTTTTTTTCTTTTTTTTCCCTTTCTCTTTTCCTGCCCTTGAATACCATACCATTCCAGGGTCCGAAAGGGGACTTTCACCCTTGTGTATTTGGCTGTTATGGTACCTCCGCCTTCACTCACATCTGTGCTAATCTCCTAAAGGCATTTTTCTTCCCTTCTCATCTAGCTATATCTCACTGCTCCCTTGCACTATCCCCTACCTCTAATACAGTACCTGACTCTCACTAATTATCTTGTCCTTTTTGTTTTACAGTCTATTACCTGTGGGCTCCCACTCTCTCCTGTCCAGGAAAGACAATAGCGTCCAAAAAAACTCTTTAGACCCACAGACACCACAGGAAAGAAAGAATATCATCTCCATTGATCCGGTGAAGACTCCTACCTTCTCTACGCCCCTTGGAATGACAATTCCCCTCATTAGAAAAAATACAAACTCAGTGTACGTAACCTTATTCTATAATGTTGCATTAATTTAACTATTTATGTTTAGAGCTTAGTACTATACCCTACTAGCGTGCAGTAGCAGCCATCTGCAGACTGCTTGCACCCCCAGTCTAGCCACGCTCTCATAAATAAGTGTTCTCTTAGTTACAAAATACTTTACTATTATTTTTCTGTGAAGGATTCTTCTCTGCTGTCATTTCCCCCTGTTGCCACTAGGTGGCACCCTATACCTATAACATAACATACCTTACCTTATCCACCTCTTTCATTCCAAACTCAATTAAACCTCTATCGTTCAGCTATTTTTACCCAGTTTTTTTTCACTACCCTATACCTGAAAGTCCTAAAGTAACCCTTGCCTGAAACTCCTAAAATAACCCTTGCCCTGCCAAACTTACATTTCTTCTGTTTTACCCTGCAAACTCTCTTTAGCAATCACCTACCTCTTAACTGATTGTTTTTTGCTGCTGTGTCTTGTCCATCCTTTAGCTCTACCCGCTCCATTCACCATATGGGCTCACTCCGCTCCCCTACCCTACCCCCAAATCCCACCCACCCCAGAGCACCTAACCTTATACTACAATAGCCACACCTCCAACCATTAACCTACCTTATCTCATTAATCAATTAAAGTTTACTCCTGATTGGTTTTTGCCTTCCTCTCCTTCCCCCCTAGCAGCTCCACCACTTCACCAGCCTTCTCTACAATCCAATTTGATCTGTTTATCCAAACCTATAAGCCTCACAATGACTAGCCTAGGCAGGCCAATACATTTTAAAGTAAGCCTCTAGTCTGTATGTCTTACCTCTCTACTAATATATTACAGCTTAAGCTACTATGAAGTCCCAAGCTTTACTAGATTTCAACACCCTACAAGGCAAGCAAGCCCATTCTCTCTTACAGCTTCTCACACCCATATTAACATAACATCATCATCATCCTACCTTCTTCTACAATTTCACAGATTATCCCATACTAAATATTTCCAAATCAAAAAGGAATATACTATATTCTTTAAAGTTTTCAAACTTAAATATAATCTTCAACTAGGTCTACTTCAACATGGTGACATTCATCCAAATCCAGGTCCTTACACTACCACTACTGACTCATCAGCCAATAGTTCAACTTCTAACAACCCCACCAACACCCTAACCTCTCTCTTGATAGGCCATCTTAACATATGCAGCTTAAAAAATAAGATTACACAACTTCATGCCCTATTAGGCACCTATTCTTTTGACATCTTATGCCTAACTGAAACTTGGCTCAAACCCACAACTAAAGACAACAATATAATTCCACCAGGGTATAACATACTCCGACTTGACTGTCTAAATAAAAAGGGTGGTGGGGTTGCTTTACTGTTTAAATCTGAACTGAACATTACCTCAATAGACAGTCATCCACCATCACCTTCAAATCTGGAGATTTTAACCACCAAGCTCCAAATAAATGCTAATAAATCCATATACATTATTTGCTCATATATTCCCCCAGGAAATAACATTAACACTTTTGAAAATACCCTTAGCTGGCTCTCATTGACCCTCCCACAGGAAATCATACTCCTTGGTGATTTTAATATTGACTGGAATGGTTATACCACTCCCAAATCTACTACTCATATAAACCTATTTGGCTTTCACCAAACCATGTCATTCCCAACCAGGACCCACAAACCAAGCAAGAAACAAACTACCTTAGATTGGATACTAGTTAACAGCAACCCCCTCAAGTACAAAACCGGCATACTTCCCGATGAAATTAGTGACCATTCCCTTACCTTCATAAATAGAAAAAAGACCACCATTCCCAATGAAACAATATTTAGAACAACCTGTAACAAAACAAATTTCAACCCAGTGAACTTCCAAGCAGAGCTCAAAGCATGCAACTGGTCACCCCTAAAATGCCTGCCTCTTGATGAAGCAGTCTCTTTCTTTAACAATAAATTCCTGCAAATCCTTGATAACCATGCTCCCTCATGTACTGTCAGAACTAAAAATAAACCTGGCTCTCCAATGAGACTAGGCACAGCATTAGACTAAGAAATAAAATCTGGTCCAAATGGAGGAAATCAAAAACCCAATAGATCACCTAAACTTTAGACAGCTTCAAAATTCCACAACAAGAGCTATAGTCCTTGACAAAAAACTACTACCACAAACTCCAACAATCCCAGCAGCAAAACCCACAAAAGTTCTGGTCAGGAATCAACAAACTGCTGCATCCAAGTCACTCCAAAACTCCTACCCCCTCTAACCTAACTTAAAGCCAACCAAACATAATTGCTGACACTTTTACTAAATTTTTCTCTGAAACTGTCCAATCCCTAGCTAACACCTTACCACCTGCTACCACCTCAGAATCTCCTCCACTAACCAATCTACCCCAAACTTTTCATCTCCAGCCTGTTCCCACATCCCTTATTCATGCTTTACTTCTTAAACTAAAACCATGTACACCGTCAGCTGATCTCCTCCCAGCTGAATACCTGCAAATTGCAGCAGGAGTACTAGCCTACCCAATCTCCATCCTAATAAATAGATCCATTACTGAATCCTACATCCCATCTCTCTGGAAGATCTCACATATCGTCCCCTTGCATAAGGGAGGAAACTCAAATGAACTCGCAAACTTCTGCCCTATGGCCCTTCTCTCACCCCTAGCAAAAGTTATGGAGAGATGTATTCACCGTCAACTACTTTATCACCTCATTGAAAATAACCTATTAGTGGACTGCCAACACAGTTTCAGGCCTTTCCACAGCACTACCACTGCACTCCTATCCTTTACTGACTGCATTAATAAAAATAGAAATAATAACCTGCTCTCTTCAGCCCTCTTTATAGACCTCTCCAAGGCCTTTGATATGGTGAACCACCAATTACTATCAAACATTCTCAAATCTCTTTCAATTGATACTGAAGCAGTTGAATGGTTTCATTCATACCTTTTAAATAGACAACACGCAGTGTGCTGGGAGAACAACTTATCCTCCCAGCTCCCAATCACTCTTGGAGTCCCACAAGGATCTATTTTGGGTCCACTCCTCTTTAGTATTTTCATTAATGATCTAAAAACCTACCTTCCCCAAACCACTTGCATCCAATATGCTGACAATTCAACTCTAATCTGTCATGCTTCCTCTCCAACTGAACTCCAAAACAGGACACAAACTGTATTAACCTTAGTGGAAAAATGGTTCCACCAATGGTGTCTCCTCTTGAACCCAAAAAAAAAAAACTACTAGTGTTTACACCTACACATAAGTCCCCTCCACTCAATCTCTTACTTACCTCTAATAATGGTACTGTCATCACTCCTGACACTACCACTAAACTCCTAGGTGTAACTATAGATAATAACCTCAGCTTTGACACACACATTAACCTAATTATTAAATCTATAAATAGAAAACTTGGTTTCCTGTATAAACTCAAACCATTTCTCACAGCCTCTGCCAAGATTACTATTGCTCAAACTCACCTGATTTCAACCCTCCTCTATGCCTCCCCCATATATACAAACCTAACCAAAAGCAATTTAAATAAACTGGCAACTACTTACAACAACATAGCCAGATTTGCCACAGGTACCCCATTTAGAACCCACCACTGTCAAAATCTGAAACTACTAGGATGGCTGGAAATACAAAATCAACTACTCTACCAGCAACTCACCTTCATCCACAAAATCTTACACCATCCCACTAATACCCCTATACTCAGTAAACTCCTCAATCCTTATCAAAACCTTCCAACCCTACGTTCCACAAATAGATTACAAGTAGCCACCTTAAAATCTAAAAACAAATCAGGGGACTGTCTGTTTTCTAACTCTGTTGGTAAAATATGGAACAAACTCCCAACTGAACTAACTTCTACCACATCCACCCACCTTTTCAGGAACCAATTAAAAATTTTCTTAAAATCCCAATGGCTTTGCCCATGCACCAAGCCTGACTGATACTATCTTCCCTTGCCTTTAACTTTTTTGACATCAATTCTGCTACTTCTTCTACCTTTCTTTGTCTCTCTCTTCTGAAAAATTATAAATAATTTGCTCTCTTCATACCCTTCATTACTGTGTCAATTTCCTCGACACAACATAGTAACTCACTAATGCTTATACTTATCTATGATAAATGTTGCACCAAATGACTGAAACAAAAATCTTCATAATGTTATCCTATTCTGCTTACTGCTGCTGAAATAACAAGTTGTACATGAATGTATAGTTATCTAATTTTTTTTGACGGTATAGGTATCTCTCTGCATTTTGTATAAACTGTTTCTTTTCTCAGAGGTTTTCTCCTCGGGCCTCCATTGAAAATGGACATATATCCAATTAGACTAGCCCGGTCAACAAATATAAAATAAATAAATAAATAAATAAATGATACGTGGGTGGAGAGTGTTCTCTGAGTAATAGAAGGGTTGCCTATATTGTTCACTAATCCATACTGTCAGATGTAGGGCTGTGGATTGTATACACCAACCTTTCCAGTGTTTGACATCTGCTGGCCTTGCAATGTGGACATTGTGACATATACTAGATCCTCAACATAATAATTTAGCAAACCCCACCCCACAATGGATCCTGTTATTACACAATCACTGCAACTTCCACCCCGGATACTGATGACAGACACACACACAAACACACACACACACTCACACACACACACACACACACACACACACACACACACACACACACACACACACACACACACACACACTTGCCAGTGCTGAGATTCAACCACCTACTTAGATATGTATTGCTACTATAGTGTACCACATTTATCGCACTCGTCACGGAGCTTATAGGATGGATGTTGTCCCAAGGTACTTCTAAGGTGAGGAACATCACTAGGCCTTGTAAATACTGGAATTGGGTGATGTAGTCAGTGAGAGATCCCAAAAATAATTTTACCCTATACACACATTTACATTTGCCAAGGGTGAGGTTCAAACCTCTATTTAACAATCTTTTCAGACCATTATGTTTACCTCATGCATCACTGATCTTACATGGTTTAAGGTTGGCAACAGGTACTTCTAAGGTGGATGATATCTGCAGGACTGCTAAAGTCAGGCACTGAGATGTATACTGGGTGTAAATGGGACCAAAATCTTTGAGGTACAGACATACATACATACATACATAGCTGTATGTACACACACAAGCACTTGCCATGGATGAGATTTAAACCCATATCTATGTAGTTATTGCTACTACATTGTTCCACATTTATGTCATGCGTCATGGAGCTTACATGTTGGAGAGCTGTGCCAAGGTATCTTTGAAGGTGAATAACATCAGCAGCAGTGTTAAAGCAGGGGTAAGGAGAGAGAGTAGTAAGTGTGAATGTCCATAAAATAAGGTATCATCAAAGACACACACACACTCTCACACAAACACACACAGTTTCACAGTTGCCATGTCTGGTATTAGAACTCCTACCTAACTAGTATGTAACACTATAGTATTACACAGTTATCACAAGCACCATGGAGCTTATAGGCTGTGAGTTGGGCAAAGGGTCATTGCAAGGTGACAGACATCAGCAGGCATGCTAAAGTAGGGCAATGGGAGGTGAAGTGAGTGTGAATGGCCCCAAAATCATTCATCTCCACACACACACACACACACACACACACACACACACACACACACACACACACACACACAACTTTACATTTGACAGGACTGGGTATGCAAATGCTAGATGAATACTGATTTATACTATTATGTGACACAGTTATCACAAGCACCACAGACACTATAGGGCTGAGGGCTACCAAAAGGAATGTCTGCATTGATTGACATCAGCACATCATGTGATATTGGCCAATTAGATGTGTGGTGGATGGGACAGGTCTCATAATGGAAATCTCTCTGTTACTGTCTGTCTCTCTATTCCCCACATCTCTGTGTATATGTTTGACATATTACAGTGTGCTGGCCATGGATATGTGTGAGTATTCCAATCCGATGTGTGTGCAAACATGAATGGTGTACAATTTGGTGTGTGTGCAAAGACATCTGCAAATGACAAATATTTATAGTCCACTGTGTTGTCAGACATGGGCTTCATTTTTCTAAGTGTAGGAGCTTGCCCAGTATGACCTTCTGTATTAAGTGTGTGTATCCATTCCAGGTAGGGTTGTACTCCAGTCCAGAGTTTGGTGTTCTACACCTACAGCTAGCAACCTGTTTCTGCAGGATATCTGTAGATAGGTTGATAATATGGAGTCACAATGGGTGACAGATAGTGGGATACTGTAACTATTGCTGCCTGTGCTGCTTGTGTTACATGGTTGGTGTTAGCAGAGATATTCAGACATATGTACTGTTTTACACTGTAATGTATTATGTCATCAAATACTGACATATATACTCATTTGCTCACAGTTATTTTCTGGAAAATACAAGATGAATGAAGCTGTGTCCAGTATTGTGGTCTGCAGCCTACATATTCTTGCACATGCATGCAATTCTGGAGGGGTAGCTGCAGACACTTGCTGATGACCAGATGGCTTAGTAGTTAAGGTCTTTGTCTCCCATGCACAAGGTACAAGGTTTGATCCTGACCTCCGACCAATGCTTGTTTGGAGTTTGCATGTTCTTCCTGTGTCTCTGTGGGGTTTCTCCCATGTCTCAAAAACTTGCTTGCTGACTGTTTCTATCTCAAACTCACCAATGAATGGAGCTGTGGGCAGCAGCACAGACTCTACATGGTGTCCTATGGGGGAAGAGTTGTACAGACCAACTGCTTTGGGCATGTACTGTGGTGCACAGTATCCCCAAGATAGGAGAACACGGATCACAGACTGCATGTCATGGCAGGGCTAGCCACTCAACAGTGTAAAATATGGCTCTAGGTGATTTGGTCATGTTGTCTAATGTCGCCAAAAATGGGGCATGGGTAGTTACTGGTGATAAGTGGGTTGAGGACCTGACCTGGCCTACTCTCACCCATGCTAGGAACCCACAGGTGCCCTATTGGCCAGTGTGTCCCCCAGTCCTGGGCCAATAAGCTACTGGCTGGCCGGTGTCTAGTTGCCCAGCCTGGTTTACCTGGGATAGCTCTGTTGAGCGAAAGCTGGACGTTAAAAAAAACTGCCAAACATGAACTGAGAATTGCTGCACTTAGTGTTCGGTCACTGACAGGATGCAGCTCGGAAGTGGATGACATGATGATACAGAGGTGGTTGGACATCCTATGTATCCAAGAGATGGGATGGTAGGGGAGTGCGGCAAAGACACTTGACTTGGTATCCAGACTGTATTACTCAGGTGGGGGACAGGCTAGAAATGGTGTAGGAATTGAGTCTTCAGAAGGCAGTGAGGGATATCATCAGAATTAATGACAGACTCATGGCAATCTGACTCCAGTGTAATGACAGGGCAGGATTCATAATCTTAGCAAATGCTCCACAGCAGGGTTGTGATAGTGAGGAAAAGAATGCATTCAGACAGCAGTTGCAGGACCTACTAGATAAAGCAGGACAACATGAAATGGTGTTGATAATGGGTGACTTGAATGCACACATCGGGACAGACAGAACAGGATATAAGGATTGCCTGGATCCACATGGGTGGGGTAACAGGAATAAAGAAGGAGAAGCCATTCTAGAATTCTCTCTGGCATATGGCTTGCTATAGCCAACACATGGTTCAGAAAGAGAGACAGTCACAAGATCACATACAAGAGTAGCCAACATGCAACTCAGGTAGAATTCCTCCTAGTAAGGAAAAAGGACCTGGGGTAGAATCCATGATTGCAAAGTCATCCCCAGTGAAACAGTCGGCCAACAGCATAAACCATTAGTTTTCACAATCAGCTGTAAGCAGTGGTCGGAGAAGGCTCTAAGGTCAACAGAGACCAGGCTGAAGACCTGAAAGTTGACTGCAGAGAAAGTACAGCAGTTCAAGGAATTACTCAGGGCTCTAGCACCCCAAGAAGAGGAGGAAATAGGTGGAGTTGAAGAGGAGTGGCAGTGCCTAAAAACAGCATGTGTTAGGACTACATAAAAGATATGTGGCCAAGCCAGGTATGGAAATAAGGTACATATGGAAAGCTGGTGGTGGAATGCAGAAGTCCAGGAAGTCATCAAAAGAAAGGAATGCAGGAAGAAATGGGAGATAAAAAAGACTGACCAGGCTAGGAAAGAATACTGGTTGGCTAACAAGGAAGCTAAGAAAGAAGTTGCAATAGCAAAGAATAGGGCATTAGTGACACTCTACCAACTTCTGGAAAGTGACTCAGTAAGGGGCACAAAGAAACTATATCAGGTTGCAAGGCAAAGACAGAAAGATAAAGAAGATAGACAGACATCCTTCATAAGGGATCCCAGCAACAACCTGCTTACCAGTCCACAGGATATCAAAGGCAGATGGAAGGAGTATTTCCAGCAGCTTCTGAATTAAGAAAACCCCACAGAAGCTGTACTGCCCCAGAAACAGCCTACGATGAGAGAAGAAGAGGACCCCATCTTAGAAGAAGTAAGAACAGCACTAAGGAAGATGAAGTCAGGGAAAGCAGCAAGCTCAGATGAGGTGACAGCAGAAATGATAAAGGTGTTGGGTGAGATAGGAGAGAAATGGCTCCTGAAGGTACTATTAGCAGTTTTGAGAGAAAGGCATATCCCAGATGACTGGAGAATAAGCATACTTGTGCCAGTGTACAAGAACAAAAGGAACATCCACAACTGTGGGCAGTACAGAAGGATCAAACTCCTACCACACTGCATGAAAGTTCTGGAGAGAGTGATTGATAAACAGATATGCAGAGTAGTAGAATGTAGGATGGGAGATAAACAGTTTGGATTCAGATCAGGCTGCAGCACAATTGACCCAATGTTTGCATTGAGAAAGATACTTGAGAAGAAGCTAGAAATGAGGACAGAGTCCAACTGGGCATTCCCAGACTTGGAGAAAGCATATGACAAGGCCCCAAGAAAGCTAATCTGGGCAGTACTGCAGTGGTTTGAAGTCACGGAAACATTGATAGAATTACTGCAGGCTATGAACAAGGACCCAGTGACTCAAGTATGAACAGTGTTTGGCCTCACAGAGGGGTTCCCAGTGGGAGTGGGTGTACATCAGGGTTCAGCTCTGAGCCCACTGCTGTTCATACTGGTGATGGACTATATTAGCAAACAGGTTGGAGAGGACAGATGAACAAAGCTGATGTATGCAGATGATGTAGCAGTACAGGCAGACTCTGAGCTAGAACTTCAGCAAAGGATAGGAGAATGGAATGCAAATCTGAAGGCACACTGGATGAAATAAAGCATAGATAAGATGGTGGTATCGGAAGCAAATTGGGGAAATCAGAAGAAGCTGAGAACGGAGATAGAAGGGAAGATAGTGGAACAGGTAAACAGCTTCAAGTATCTGGAAGGGGTGGTTGAGGAGAAGGGTAGTCTGAATGAAGAGGTCAATGCTAGAATCAGAGGGGCTGCAGCCAACTGGCATAGAGCATCAGGTGTAGTCTATGAAAGAAGATTGCCAAAGAAGCTGAAAAGCAAGTTGTACAAGACAGTGGTGTGAACAGTACTACTGCATGGTACAGAAACCTGGGCAGTAAAGGAAGAACAATTGAAGAAGCTAGAAGTGATGGAAATGAAGTGCCTGAGAAAGGTGGTAGGATGCCCACTGCGGGACAGAAGAAGAAATGAGGACATACGAAAAGAAGCTAAAGTAGCTCCAATTGCAGAATAGATCAAAGAAAACAGATTACGATGGTATGGGCACATGTGTAGAAAAGCAGAAGATAATCTTGTGAGGAAGATTTGGGACAGACAGGAAAAAGGTAAGAGGAAGCGAGGGCATCCAGCAAAGAGGTGGATGGACTGTGTGAAAGAAGATCTGCGACAATCAGGCATGAGGTTTGAAGAAGGCAGTAGTGTGGCACAGAATCGAGAGAGTTAGTGTCAGTTAACACAATACCCCGACCCCATGTAGAAAAAATGGGAAAAAGGGGGCTGATGATGATGATGAGCTGCAGACACTTGCTGATAGGTCTGTGTAAATGGCCCAGCACCTTGGTACTGTGATGGCTGAGGATCCCTTTATTTTACATATATCGACATAACAGAATGGCCATATCCTGCTGTGGCCATACCTCTTAGCTGTACAGATTCACCCAGGTTACCCAGAGGCAGGGCTCATACATCTGGTCAGTTCCCCTTCACATTGTAGTTTACGAGCAGGTTTGTAGCCACCCATTAATGGACTTGCAGGCAGGGGTAGTATGGGTACACATCAGAGTTTCAGACTTCACACACTCCATGACGTCCATGCTTCTACATTCCCCCACTCTGTTATTCTATCCTCTTCCTAACATTATGCAAGCGATATCTGAGAAGTATCTCTATAGCTGGCCCATTATCCCAGTGGTATTTAGGGGTTGGTCCACAGTTCATGCAGTAGGACATGGTGGGCATGCTACTGGGATTTATCAAAAATGGCTTTGCATTTGTGTTCTGTTGACTGTGTTATGTTGTTAGTTGGGACCACATGAGATACCATACATTGGCACAATGGGTGAGGCACATGCCTTTGACAGAGGACGGTAGATCATTTGGTAGTGATGCAGACCATCTGTAGCAGGCCTGTGCATTCTGTCACTCCTACATTCCCAGGCTGTGAGCCAGTGGATTCCCCTGGGGTGACAGCGTAAGTGTGCGCGGTGTTAATGGCAATAGTTCCTGTCCATATTAATCAATTGGTCTGGATGCAGGCAGGGTGCTGCTTACAGCTAGGGACACACCTACATGGGACACCTCTTCACCATGCTGCATTCTGTGGGTATTCCCATATAGAAGTGGGCTCATACTGTACTCATTCCCAACAACAAGGATATGACCTGTCATAAACCTGTGGCTGATGGTGGGGTGAGCTGAGTGCATGTATGATATGGAAGCTACTTGCAGCTGACTCACAGATATACATGGGGCATTCCCCTTATGCCATCTTGTGTGGGGACATAGGCAGTCTCTCATTACTTCATAACTGTGCCTTTTGTGGTCTGCCATTAATTGGCCAGACTACATCAGTATTCCATACTACACAGACAACTAATGTGCTGCTAACCTGTATGTACAATTTTCCCACATTCATGGCATGTCCATCTTTCAGATAGTGAAAGAAATTGACATCTGGACAGTGAGTATGGACGACTGCTGACATAGGTATTGCTGAGAAGCATTGTGGTTGGCACTGCAGTTGTCGGAACATGGCCTTGTCATCCACAGTAGTGCCCATAGACCACTGAGACACAACCCTCCATGCCTACATGCTGACCACTTCCAGACAATATTGAACACATGACAACCTAACACATGGACCCCTGCATATTGTATACATACAACACTCTATCCTGTAGATTGGGCCAGCGTGGGTAATTTGTGCTCCACTGTTATTACACCTCACACTTACATGTTACTGCATTTCTACATAGGATTGTTTCGGGGGGGGCACACTTGATGGCTTTAAACATTTGCTATGACTGTCCTGGTATTTCAGGTACTCTTTTGGCTTCCATTTCATTTTGTATTCTGACCTATCATGCAGACTGGAGGCATATCAGTAGAATACAGATCTTAGGTTTTATTGACCTACATTTCAGTTTCAAACTTCTTACCCTTCAGAACTAACATACAACTGCCAGACCTGTTGTAGTCTGTCTGTGTAGGTCTGGAGGGGGGCTGTTCACCATTGCCATCAATTGGAGGCCTTAGCCCAGCCTTTCTTTATGGTCATCTACACCTGTCCTGCTGGCTGAGGCTAGTGGTGGGTATGTGAACCTCACTGACATGCATGTCCTATGGACACACATTTGGGCCACCACATGTACTGCAGTGGGATTTGTCACCTTGTCTAGTACTGCCTAGTATGTTGACACCAGTATTTGTTATGGATTTTATGCTGCCCATATAGGTGTCCACTGTCTGCTGCCATCCCATTCAGCCACCCGATTCCCTTGCATGCTCATGTCCATACCATAGATACAACTATCAGAACGTATTACTCCATTCAGCAATTGATAGGAAGATTGACTTACCTTGTGGCTGTGCCAGTACTGAGTACAGTGCTGGAGGGCCGACTATGTCAGATGCACATAGTACGCTCCCTATACATGGTAAAGCACAGGTATTTTCGTGTTTGGCATTCCTTTTACTGTATGTGTGAGTCAGAGAGTGGTGTCATTCTCTGGGTCCCTGTCATGTCAGTGTATGTTGCCTCTTTGCCAAGGCCTGGTCATACTGGGCACGCCTCCTTCTGCCTACATGGGCAGGCTCAGGTAGTTCCTCCTCTGAGTCCCTCTGTGCCTGTGATGGCCTTGGCAATGGTGGGGGGCTGTGTGGCCTTGCCCTGTGCTGTTCCTGCTGCAGCTGTTTCCACAGGATCATATTGTGTAGCATGGCACATACTATGAACATTTGTGTACATGTAGCTGGAGAATACTGCAAGGCTCCACCGGATATGTCCAGGCAGCAGAACCGTGACTTGAGCATCCCAAACACACCCTCTATTATGATTCTGGTTTGTGCGTGTGCCTCATTATGGAGTTCTTGTTCAGGCGTGTGTGCATTTCTGAAGGGTGTCATCAGCCACGGCTTCAGTGCATAGTCAGCATCCCTCACTAGGTGGCCATATGGGATGTCCCCACTGGCAAATGACTGGTACAGCTGTGTCATATACCAGATGTGGGAGTCGTGATAGCTTCCAGGGCTGCCAACACACACATTCAAGATAATGCCTTGGGCATCGCACATGACCTGGTATTTGATGGAGTGGAAGCCCTTGCAGTTTACGCAGACCATTAGCCCGCTCACTGGGTGGTGCTTCAATGTGTATGTATGTGCAGCCTATAGCACCCACTACCTCAGGGTATTCTGTTATTTAGTGGAAGAGATGCATATTGCTGGTCAATGCCTCATGGGTGTTGAGGAAATATATGTGCTTACCGGGTTTATATCACATAAGCGAAACTCAGAACATCGAACGTGCAAATGCATGAATTTTCACATAATCAAATACTGTATTGTGGGGGGCTGTGCACCCCACACCCCCTGCTAAATATATATTCTTACTCCGAGGTCACACTACAGTGAGGAAAGGGTAAAATTTCCTTTCTTCACTGTAGTGTGACATAAATCCAGGCACTTCGATTATGTGATAATCCACGCATTTGCGCATTCGATGTTCTGAGTTTTGATTATGTGATATAAGCCTTTCTCACCAGCATGTGCTGACATGGTATCTAGGAACTGGTGGTGTACCCTGGATGCTGATGCCTGTGACATCCCCATGATATCCCCAGTTGCCCTTTGGAAGGTACCTGTGGCTAGTATTTTTAAGCCTACACATACCTTGGTATCTACTGGGATGGGTTTCCCTCTGTTTGTTCTGTGTGAGGTGTGGTCGGCACAGCTCAACAATTTGCTGTAGGAAGTCCCTGTCCACTCTATAGTGCTCCACTATCACCAGCTCATGTAGCCCCTGGTAGGTTATTCTGGGTCTGTACACTCTTCTCCTTCTCCTCACTGTGGGTTAGCCATCAGAATTCACATCCTCACCACTCTCAGCTTCTTCCACATATTGATGTATGAAAGCAACAGCAGCCCCTATCAATTTGTTAGTTTTGTCAGGTAAAATTTCCCCGGCTGTATACACCGGTGGTGTAGAGTTTGTGAGAAAAAACAGACTGGAAGGTGTTTGCATAATTTATAGTAGTGTGTTAGGCTGTTCCATGTGTAATTGGCTAATTCTGATACATTTCACCTGACAGCTATGCTAGCCCTCTTTGATTGCCTTCCAACTGCTGTTTTCCCTTCCCATTGCCTTCCTGTTTAAGCCCTGGGGCATGCCGTGTATACCCAGTGCTCAGATGTGAATAGAGCTGCTATTTCCTGTTTTTTTTTGTTTGTATAAAACCTGGTGTGCAGCACGCACACCTGTTTAGGCAAAGTAAACGCTGCTAGGCAACCTCAGACACACACCCTTCCTTAGTTGTGCTTAGCTAAGGGCACACAAGGTCCACAGAGCTCCAATAAGCTTATAGCATGCATGACACTCCCCCTTATGAGGTCATCCACCTCTTAGAATTATACAATGGTGTTGCTGCACCTACACGGTTGGGTGCAAGCTAAGACTGAGAGGAAATATGTGATTCTGCATCAATCCCCTCATTTGCATAAAACAGAATGCTAATTCATAGTTACCACACTCACAATCAGCCTTCTCCCTTAGCAACCACTATTTCCTGGTATTGTTGTCTTATGCATGCCATTGATTATGGAAAAAATTCTGATTTGGGTTTAAAAGTTTATTTCCAACTTTTTTTCTTATTTTCGGGCTGATCCCCTTTGTGCACCGCTGCCCTACGCTTAAACGGCAGAGATCAGCCAAAAACAATAAAGTTGTTTTATATAATTTTGCAACTATTTCTCATGCCAATGGCCATATATTTGGCCATTGGCATGCCTACTACATTGACCACATGCTTTCTTTAGAGCTGTCATGCCTCCATTTTGCAATTTGCAGAAATGTATTCGGTTAGTAACCGAATACATTTCTGCAGGTTACACTATTCCTACACAGATGCCTGCCTACTTCCTGGATCACTAATTCACCTCATTTGCATGTTTTTCACCAGCAAATGAGTTAATTAGCATATAGCAGTGGTGTCTGTGCGGGAATAGTGTAGGCTCGCTTGTGCATGTCTCAGGGGCTCGTTCCTGGATCGCTCTGCGGCCATATTGCAGGAAGCAGCTCTTGCACTATTCAGGCACTCAGTGTAGAGCTTGCTGAATCCGGTCATTAATATTTTCTATGTTTCCAATTGCATATACAAATGACTGCTTAGAAACTCGTAACTTCCACAAAAATGCTAATATTGAAACAACAAAGTAATTTAATTTATTAGCATCAATTCTTAAATGGTACTGATTTATATACCGTTGAAAATTGAAGGTGCAAATACAGTTAACATTCTGAGAATTGGTTAATTTTATAAATATTTAGAGACTTTGTGAATACAGAGGTAAATAAGCTATTTAACCTAGATAAGAAAATGCTCCCCAAATTATTGGAATTCATAATAAATATCAATAATAATAATAATAATAATAATAATAATAATAGTAATGCAATGAAATATAAATCATATTTGTCACAAATTTATAATTTTTTAAGTTAGATTTCACATATTATGACAATTCCTTTTGGATCTACTCAAAAATTAATAATGAAGACTTCTCTGAAGAATACAAGAAACTGATATTAATATCTACAGATAAAACTATATTGTCATTACACTGGAAAAATTTCACATGACTTTTGTCACTCTTAACAAAATTACACTTATGTATAAATCACATACACTTAGATGATGGAGATGTGATTTTGAAATAATAGCTGATTGGACATTTATGGTATATGAATGTGAAGTCATCTCCCCTTTTTGGAAAGAAATTAATAACTTTATTCAAGCTCAGTGGTCAGATAAATGTAATATTTCTACATATTTATGTGCACACTAAAGAAAATGTATAAACAATAAGTCCACACTCAATGCTTTTCTGCTTATTATGCATATTTTCAAGGTACTTACTTGTAACTGTTTCCATATTATGTAAGACTGACATCCATGTATTTCTGTACCTTATCTGTATTATGTATCTTGGAGCTTTTCTCCCCGGGCCCCCACTGAAAATGGGTCACTCTGACCCAGTGGACTTTCCCGGTAATCAAACTGGAAATAAATAATAATAAATAATTTTAGTTTTATTTAATGCTCTGATTCCTGAGATAATTCCTAAAACCCAAGTGCCTCGTCTTTGGTCTATTCTTGCTATAGCCAGAAAAGTTGTTGTGTCTTTCGGCTTTTCCTGGTTAGGGGGTCGCCACAGTGGAACTCCGGTCTGCTAATGATTGGCAGTTGATTTTTAAGTGCTGAGTTGCCAGCCCTAACGCACAACCTTCAACGAAGGTACGCCCATTCACACATGTCTCCATGCAGAAGACGCTCTAGCTGAGAGTCAAACCGGTCAGCATCTTACTGTGAGGCGACAATGCTACCGCAGCACCACCACTGCCAGAAAAGTAATTACTAAAAATTGGAAAAGTAAATTTACCTGTCTAATGTTGAATTTATTAGCATGGCAAAAATTGTCTGCAGTAGTGACCTGCATAGTGTAAAGATGATTACACATTCATATAAATCTTGGCTTAAACTTAGACTTGTTTGAAAAATATTGTTGTTGATGTATAATTTTGATGTATTGATCAGCTGTGGACCTATGTAAATAGTTATTTGTCTGATTTATAATTGATTTGTTTATTTATTGCTTTAAAACCAAAAAAAAAAAAATGTTAAAGCCATTCTTGCGTGCACCTAATATGGTGCGACTGAACTTACCCAGTATAATGTTTTTGTGACTGGGAGAGTTAGAGAAGATGATGTGAAATATTTTGTAACACAGAAGTGGTTTGTAAACATATAAGTGTATGTGATGGCCCTGGGATAATCTCTGTGTTAGATCTAATAGGAAGTAAGAAGATGATGAGGTAAACCTTTTCTAGAAGCTTAGGCAGTTTTATGAAAAATTTAATGTGTCTGGTGGAGGATGCTAGAAGGAGGTAGGGTAAAGTAGTAGTGAAATCTGCAATGTGGGTGTATTATTGCAAAGGTGAAGAAGTGGTTAGGTTTGAGTGAGAATGTGACTGTGAGGATGAAATGGGGAGATAATGCTACAGCAGTAATAGGAAGGGCATCTGATGATTTCTTGCAAAGGAATGGGGGTAATAGAGATAGGATGGTCAGTGAGAGAAAAGGTTATTGTACAGTACAGTGGCAACTGGCAATGTCGAGAAAGAGAGAGAAAAAAAGAGGCCTGTGTGTGTGTGTGTGTGTGTGTGTGTGTGTGTGTGTGTGTGTGTGTGTGTGTGTGTAGATCTGTGTATATATACACACACACACACACACACACACACACACACACACATATATATATATATATATATATATATATATATATATATATATATGTATGTGTGTATACATACGTATACATATATAAAGAGAGAGAGAGAGACACACACACACATATAAAGTCATCACAAGGTGTCTCACCCTGTACGTTAATAAGGGAAAGCTGCACAACACAACATTTTAGTTGTAGGAGATTCTATTGTGAGATGCACAGATGTCCCACTCACCTGGCAGAGTGAGGAGAGAGTTACAGTCACATGTCAAGGACCAAGATCTGTCATATCATGCATGCACTAAAGTCATTGCACCACAAATCCCAGTGTGATTTTGTCATGGTCCACATGGGTGTAAATGACCTGAGACGTACCTCACTGGACTAAATGAATAAACACATGACAGAGCTCTCAGACTATGCATCCCAGGCTGATATGAGCCTAGCATTAAGCAGCATTCTACCTTCTCCAAGGATGATGTCACAGTACATCAGAAGATAATTGGCTTAGTTTTTGGTGCCAGTCCTAAAGGGTACAGTATTTGTTGGCCTGGGAGGATATGGTAGACAGGCATGCTGCCTTGCTAGGGGTGATCTGCACCTGTCTCTCCTAGATATTGATATATTGGTCAAATCCTTGTCCTCCTTCATAGTGCCTTTATTTAGGCAGTGCTGTCCTGATATACCTACCGACATTACTCAGAGTAATCTAGTGATGATACTGCTCAGTGCTAGGATTCTAAACAAGAAACTTCACTTTCTGCAAGCTCTCCTCATCCTGGTGAATATAGACATCTATGCAGTTACTGAGAATTGGTTTAAGTCTACAGAGAGCACCCTGGCAGTGCAATGCTATAATGCCTTCCACACATTCAGACCAGCTACTGCTCAGGTAGGGTCTAAAGGTGGAGGAGTCACAATTTACATCAAATACGAACACATCTCAAGGCTGATCAAACAGTATGATATACTTAAGCTTCTCCATATACAACTTACCATAAATAAAGTCCCATATATCCTTGCAAGGTATAGGCCCTCCTCCATGACCCAGGAAGCCCATACAACATACCTGAATGAACTGGAGACACTCCCCATTCCAACTAACACCATATTTATGGGCATCTTTAACAACCTCAGTCTTAATTGGGAAACATACATGATGTCAAACATGCAGGCTCACAGATTCCTGGACTTTGTTAACACAAACACCCTGTAACACCTAATCTGCATGACAACCAGCGGTGCAAGTATCCTTGACCTGGTCATGGGGAACAATGCACTCCCCCGAGTGTAATGTCCTAAGTGGTCATGTCAGGCCCCAAAGCTGTCTCCTTTGAAATAAATATTAAGCTTGGGCCCTTAACTAACCCTGAAACATTTAAAAAATATATTCCAAGGCTAACTACCTCCTTCTAACTGGCAGCCTATCAAAATTCTAAGCCTTCCAGACTTTGAAAACACAGCTGCCTATGCATAATTATTCACAGAAACCCTGTATAATTATGTAAATAGCTGCATAGATACAGCTGTACATACCCAAAATAAACACATGACAACTTTCAAACTCAAGCCACCCTGGTAGAATTACAGTAAAATGGGTTGTTTAGTAAAGGAAAGAAAACCAAGAACAAAAACAGGAAGGGCGTGCCCATCAAGGTACAAGTTCCATCTTCAATCTGAACAAGTAATTCAGTGGACTAATAAAGTCCACTAAAGCCACATTTGAGATAAAAAAACAACCTCCCAAGCTAAGAACAACCATGAGGCATGTTTTTAGCCTTAAAGGCAACACACAAAAATGTACCAAGCTAATGGTGAATGGAACTACGTATATGGAGGCTGAGGATATAGGAAATCTGCTGGCCAATAATTTTGGCTTGTATTGTAGCCCCTATCACCACCAGTCACCACCCTATGAATTACCCCCAGCATTTTTCTACCAATAATCACTAGAGAGCAGGTCTTCACTGTGCTCAATAGGACCAAGAACACTACTTCAATGGGCCCTGATAATATACCAGAATGCCTACTAAATAGCATGAAACATGACATGCCAGTCCCATTAGAATCTCTATTTAACCATAGCCTCCAGATAGGGTTTGTGCCAAAGAATGGGTGTCTGCAACAGTTATCCCGCTACGGGGGATGGGGTGGGGGGAGCAGTGGTGGTGGGGGGCTTATACAATCCTGGGGATCTACAGAACCAAACGTCTGACTAATCTCATATGCAAGGCCAAGGAAAGACTTATCATGGATCTGGTAAACAATTACATAAGAAACCTAGAGACACTGGACCTTACTCAGTTTAGTTTTGTCAAAGGCAGGTCATGCCTACTTAACCTGGTTGACTTCTTTGAGAAGATCACTAAAGCTATGGACATGGACAAAACAGTATAAACCACCTACCTCGACCTGACCAGGCATTTGACACAATACTTCACTTAGGCATTGTAGACAAACTTGCACAATTTGGAATAAACCCATATGTCACCTGATGGATCGACAGTTGGCTCACTGATAGAATACAAGAAGTTAGGATAGGGGAATCCACCACCACAAAAAGAGCAGTCACTAGCAGAGTCTTAGAGGGATCAGTCCTAGGATCTCTCCTTTTTTGGCATCTACTTCTCTGAAGTCAGGGTAAACTTCAAGGTCCTTTGGCTGACAAATATGCAGATGACTGAAAACAAGGTGTAGTCAATGAACCCCTAAAGACACAGATATCCTTCAAAGAGGGCTTGATGCAGACAACTGATGACAGAGCCATGGAGAAAATGCAAAAAGAAATCATAATAATACTCTTTGTAAAGATGTCCACCCTTGAAAATTGCCACATTGATAAAACACCCCTAAAAGTAGAATAAGTCGACAGGGATCTGGGGATGCATGTTGACAGTAACTTGACCTTTAACCGCCATGTGTCTACTGTGGTGAGAAAATCATTCTATGTTGCACAACTAATAAGTAAGGGCATGCCATCCAGGTCCAAGGAGGTCATTGTTCTGCTGTGCTTGGCCCTCATCAGACCAGTCACTAAGTACATCACACCCTTTGGCATGCACCAGCTTGAGAAACCACAGAGGTTCTTCACAAAAAGAACATAAAGAATAAACAAGTCTTATGTGGACCATCTCAGACCTATCCTTGTACTTGGTCTACTATAGACTGCTGCGCAGCAATCTATGCCTAGCCTACAAGGCATCCTCTGATTTTTTTTACACATTTGCAAAAAAAATAGCATCAGAAATACTCATTCTAAGGGACTAAACCTTGTCTGCAACATAAACAGGACATGTTGAAGGACAGGTATGTCTTTCTAAGATTACCCACTCTCTCTGGAACAGGCTTCCCAACCATATGAAGAAAAGCTCCTTCCTAACCTTATTCAAATGTAACTAGACCAATGGGAGGAAAATTGCAAGTTTACCTCTGGTTTGGCACCTATGTTCCTAATGGACAGGTACAGCGTGTAACACTTGATATGTACAAGCCTATATCATAACCATAAAATTCCTTGGGGTACTGACAGATGAAAGCAACATTTTGGTAAACTTAGGGTAAACTTGATTAAGCTTAAAATGGATCTAGGGCCGAATGTGTGTGTGTGTGTGTGTGTGTGTGTGTGTGTGTGTGTGTGTGTGTGTGTGTGTGTGTGTGTGTGTGTTTGTGTCTCTGTCTGTCTGTGTCTCTCTCTCTCTCTCTCTCTATATATATATATATATATATATATGGGTCTACTTCATTTCACCTAACTTCCAATTCACTGACTTTCATTTCACTGACCCCATTTCACTGAAATTTCATTTGACTGATACTTCATTTCACTGACAGTTCATTTGACTGACAAGTATTATTAGCAAGAAAATGGAATATGGCCCCTTCCCCACTGTAGTGCGACCCTGGAGTTAGAATATATAGTTGGGGGGTGTCGAGGGCACAGCCCCCCACTTCATTTCATATGATATTGTTAAGTTTTGATATAATATTGCTTAGTAAAAGAAAAGTAAGTGGGGGGCTTCGCCACCCACACCCCCCCCAACTATATATTCTAACTCCAGGGTCGCACTACAGTGGGGAAGGGGGCATATTCCATTTTCTTGCTAATAATACTTGTCAGTCAAATGAACTGTCAGTGAAATGAAGTGTCAGTGAAATGAAATGTCAGTCATTTGGTCTCAGTCAAATGGGAGTCAGTGAATTGGAAGTTAGGTGAAATGAAGTAGACCCATATATATATATATATATATATATATATATATATATATATATATATATATATATATATATATATATATATATAGATAGATATGTTTGTATATGCATATGTTAATAGGAATCCTGCGTATACATGGTCAAATCATTCGCTTGAAAGAACAGTGCTAACTATGAAACATTTGATGAAAAGGATACACAGCAGTGACTAAGAGAACCCCATCTCAGTAAAAATTCTCTAGCCCCCTACATGACTCATGGTAAGGCTTGCTCAAAAATTACAGAACAACAAAGACAAGGAGAATGGTGAACATACCCTCCGTTGAAGCCATGGTAAAGCTGGTGTAGACATTTAATGAAGATGGAAGTTGGTAAGTTCATCTTACCGACCCATGAGTTGCTGAAAAGCTGTTCAGCTAAGTTGGATGTATTCATATACATGCACACATACACGCACACACATATTATCTATCCCTTCTATGTGGTCAAATGATTGGTTTATTGATTGTGTGTTAACAAAATCATACTGCTTGACTGGCATGCACAGTGACAACAGAGTAGGTCAGCAAAGCAGTGTCAGCAGTAAGATCATGTAATACAATGGTAAAGGAGTTTCACCATTCCTCTTGTGTTGTGCAAGCCTGGAGTTAATGTACACACACACATATATATATATATATATATATATATATATATATATATATATATATATATATGTATACACACACACACACACACACATATATATATATATATATATATATATATATATTTATATATATATATATACATATATATATATATATTTTACATTTGTTGTCCATTTTCAGCGGAGGCCCGGGGAGAAAAGCTCCAAGATAATAATACACATGGAACATTTAGTAAATGTTAGTTTCAAGCAGATTACAGTCATAAGCAATACCAGCATTTAGCACATATAGTACTTATTATAAAACACTTTACAAAACATAACATTATTTTCAAAGTTAAACATACATAACATTACATTCAGGTTTAAGACACACTGAGCAGCAGTTATACAATTGACTCTTCCTGAAATGGAGTGGTAGAAAAAAGTTAGAAGTAGTTGAAGGTAAGGCACCTAAGAAATAGAAAGGTCACTAGTCTGGGTTAGTGCAAGGACGTAACCAATGAGTTTTGAAGTATTTCTTGAGTTTGTTTTTGAATTGAGTTAGTGAGGGTTCTAGGGTCAAGTCAGCTGGGAGTCTGTTCCATATTTTTCCAACAGAGTTGGCAAACTGAGAGACCCCAGCTAAGTAGTTAGATTTGTATGTTTGAACTAGGAGTCTAGTGGATGATCGCAGTGGTTGGGTGCTGATGTAGGGGCTAATATTTTTTAGTGCAGGTGTATTTTCTGGTTGGTAAAGGACTTTATGTGCCATTATTAGCTGGTTGAACTGCAGTAGGCTTGGCAGTTCAAGCTATCCTAGGTGATTTAGGTTGCGACAGTGGTGTGTCTGGTAGGCTGTGTCAGTAGCAAATCTGGCAATGTGGTTATAGCAGGATGATAGTTTATTAAGATCTGTTTTGTTTAAGTTGGAGAATAGAGGTGAGGCAGAGAAAAGAGTTGATAGCAGATGGGAATGGGCAATTGCAGTTCTAGCAAGTGGGGTAAGGAAAGGTTTGATTCTGTAAACAGACCCAAGTTTTTTATTAATGGTTTTGATAGTTTGATTGATATGTGCATCAAACTTCAGGTTGTTATCAACTAGGACACCCAGTAGTTTAGTTTGGGCTTCTGGGCAGATGATAGTGCCATTGTTAGCAATTATGTTGAAGGCTGGCAGGGGGGTCCTGCGTGTGGGGGAGAAGAGGAGCAACTTAGTTTTGTTGGGGTTTAGGATTAGATGTTGATTGGAGAGCCATTTTTCCACTGTACTGAAGGTAATTTGGGTTAATGTGAATAAAGTAGCTGGTGAGGTGTCAGAACAAATCAAGGTGGAGTCATCCGCATATTGAATGCAGGTATCATCTGGAATGACTGAATGAAGGTCGTTGACAAAGATGGAGAAAAGAAGGGGTCCTAGTATCGAGCTCTGGGGGATTCCTAATGTGATGGGTAGGCAAGATGATAGCTTGTCCTGCCATAGGACTGCCTGTTGCCTGCCCTGCAGGTAGGACTGAAACCATTGGAGTGCATGGTTGTTTAAGGAGAAGACTTCAAGGTATTTATAAACATTTTGTGGTCACCCATGTCAAAAGCTATAGATAGATCTAGAAAGAGTCCTGAGGATAGTTTGTTATTATTGCGGTTGTGGTTAATGACGTTAGAGAAAGAGAGTAGGGCAGAAGTAGTACTGTGGTGTGGCTTAAAGCCATGCTGAAAGCTGGACGACAGCTTGTTGTGTGTGAGGTAGTGCATGAGCTGTATGTGTATACACTTCTCCATAATTTTAGCCAGAGGTGATAGAATAGCTACGGGTCTAAAGTTTGACAGTTCAGTGGAGCTACCTCCTTTATGGAGAGGTATGACATGGGAGATTTTCCATATAGTGGTACAGTAGCTTCAGATATAGCTATGTTAATCAAAATAGAGATGGGGTAGGCTATGGTGTCAGCAGCCATTTGCAGATAGTCTGCTGGGAGGAGGTCGGCAGCCAGGGTGGTGGGTCTTAGTTTCTTAAGTAGGGCATGAATAAGTTGAGTAGGAATAAGTTGGAAGGTAAAGTATGTTTGGGTAGTGGGTGTGGCTACATTAGAATTAGAGCCATTGGGAAAGAGTTGACTGGCTAGAGACTGGATAGTCTCTGTGAAGAAGCTGTTGAAGTTATTAGCAATGTCTACTTGGGATTTTTGTTGGGAAGCTGAGGGGGGGGGGGTGGAGTGGCGGTTTGGCCTGGGTTGAGTAGTTTGTTTATTCCTGCCCAGAACTTTTGAGGTTTGTTTTGGTGTTTTGCAGTAGATGGTAGTAGTGGTTCTTTTTGTCTAAGGTTATGGATTTTTTGGTGTCATTCCTTAGCTGTCTGAATCTTAGTTGATCAAGTGGGGCTTTTGTTTTTTGGTAGGTGGCCCATGCTTTGTTTCTGAATTAAATCTTGGTCTTGGTATCTTTAGAAAGCCATGGTGCAATATTAACTTTGGTTCTAATAGAACGGCTGGGAGCATGGGAGTTAAGAATAGCAAGGAATTTGGTGTTAAAGTATGCTACTGCTTCATCTAGGGGGATACTTTTTAGTACTGAACAGTTGCATGCCTTAAATTCATTTTGAAACTTGGTGAAAATAAAATTCTTGTTCTTTCTTAATGTTCTATAGGTGGGTTGGTAGGAGCAGTCTACTTTGAGCTTGATTACATAGGTGAGACAGTGGTCACTTAGGTCATCAGGCAAAGTGCCTGATTTATAAGATTGAAGATGGGTATTGACAAGTATCCAGTCTAGGGTACTTTCCTTGTTATTGGGTTTTCCTGTCCTGGTGGGGGAAGGTTATGATTTGAGTAAATCCATAGAGGTTTATGTGGGTTGTGGGGGTTTCACAAGAGCAAGTGTTCCAGTCAATGTTGAAATCCCCAAGAACAATTGTTTTTTGGGGGTGGTTATTGGATAACCAATATAATAAGTCTTCTAAGGTTTCTGTGTTCCTCCCTGGGAGAATGTAGACACAGACAATGTTTACATTTTTGTTTTTGTTAATTTGTAGTTTTGAGATAAGAATTTCAGCATTATTGAACTGGGGTGGCTGTTGGGTGTCTATGCTGACAGATAGGGTAGACTTGTAAAGTATGGCTACCCCACCACCCTTTCTAGTGGTATGGTCTAGTCAAAACATACTGTACCCCGGTGGCAGAATCTCATGGTCCTTGGTGGCAGGCTTCAGCCACGTTTCTGTTAGGCATAATATAACTGGGGAATGAACAGCTAAGAGGGTATGCAGGTGCTGAGTTTTGTTATTTATGCTCCTAATGATTAGATGGCAGGCCAGCAGGGAGCTAGGGGGTCTATTTGTTGGAGCTATGGTGGTAGGGAATATAGTAGGGGGATTAGGGCCAACAGGTGGGGATGAACCAGGGTTTGAGTGGATGTCGCCATCCTTTGTGAGGTTGTAGTGTATCCTGAGTATGAGTTTTAAGATTTTGAATAAAGTTTTGTAATAGTGTCTAGTTTTATGACTAATGTAACTAGGTCTAGTAAGATGGTAGTATTTAGGGGTTAAGGAGGTAAGCATGAGGGGAGTGAGTAAGGGTGCATTATTATCTGTTGTAGATGGGATGGATGTTTGGAATTTAGGGTAGTGGACACCTGGGTGACCCTGATATTTGTAGGCTGTTAAGAGATATGGGATGAGTAAATGATGTAGAAGTAGAGTTAATAAGACTATTTTGGGTGATAGCATACCTACTGAATGGTACTTGACACATAGGCAAAAGGAATAGCAGAGTTGGAGGACTGGTGTTATCAGGTTGGGAGTGGTGCTGTTGAGTGACAAGTTGTTTCTGATTGGTTTAAAAAAGTGGGGTGTGGTCTAGTACCAATAAATGTAGCAGTACTGGGGCGGGAATGATTTGGGGGCAGGGTGGGGTGTAAAGCAAGCCCAAGCGAAGCCGAGATGAACCAATGCCTGTACTAAGTTGTAGCAGTTTAACCTGTATGAGGAAAGGGGGAGGGAGAAGGCAGTAGGAGTGGTTAGAGGAATACCTTGATTGACTGATACCACACCAGAGGTAAGTTGAATGTAAGGGCCTACAATCTGCACTCAGCACCGTAATGTTACTTGCACTCAGCACTTTAATTTTACTTATGTTTAGCAGGATAGACAGACCAACAGTAGATTATTACAAGGATTACTTGTTCAAATGTCAGACAAGTAAGTAAAACTTTCAACAGAAATCTGTGTCTGAGTGTTAGAAAGCCAGAAAGGTATAAATTATACTTATAAAAATTAGGGTTAGAGAGACAAATGTAAGAGTCAGTGTATTTTAGTTACAGGGGAAGGAGGCAAACACTCAAGTAGAAAAGATCCCTATGGCTGACCAAAATGGTGACTTGCTTAATTACACAGCACTGTAAGAGAAAGCTTAACAAATGCTTTTTTGTGTGTAACCTACTCTGATTAATTGCTGGGAGAAACAATTTTTGTTGTGTTTTCCAATTGCAATCCTGTACACACTGTTATTCAGGAGCTGCAGTTTGTTAGTGTAGGTAAATGTGAAGTTCAATCTGATTAATTGCTGGGAGAAACAATTTTTGTTGTGTTTTCCAATTGCAATCCTGTAGACACTGTTATTCAGGAGCTGCAGTTTGTTAGTGTAGGTAAATGTGAAGTTCAATCTGATTAATTGCTGGGAGAAACAATTTTTGTTGTGTTTTTCAACTGCAATCCCGTAGACACCGTTATTCAGGAGGTGCAGTTTGTTAGTGTAGATAAATATGAAGTTCAAACTGAGTCACACCAGGTCAGCCAAGGGGGGAAGAGAGAGGGAAATCCTAAGCACCTAGATTTGAAGATGTAAATTTGAAAATAGATTTGAAGATTTATAAATACAAACGTGTGTGTGTTTTATATATATATATATATATATATATATATATATATATATATATATATATATATGTGTATATAGATGTCGATAGTTGTGGGGTTAATGTATGAGGTAGGTCACATGTAAGGGTGCATGGGACCTCCTCCCATGTAAAAAAACACTTTGGATTTTTGCACTTGGTTTGGTCAGTTTGTGTGTGTGTGTGTGTGTGTGTGTGTGTGTGTGTGTGTGTGTGTGTGTGTGTGTGTATATATACATATATATATATATATATATATATATATATATACACACACACACACACACACACACACACACACACACACACTCACAAACATGGGTCCCGTTCAGTAGACTGACTTTTCAGAAAGTCGAACTTCATATGGTCAAGACCATATGAATGAATTTCTGAAAAGCTGAAGCTTTTGTATGGAGATTGCAGTACAGTAGGGATTGGGGAATTTACCCTTTTCCCCACTGTAGTGTGATCTCAGAATTGGTATGTATAATATGCAGGAGGTTTGGGGAAACAACCCCCCCACAAGGAGGGTGCAGGGGGGCCTCCCCCTGCAAAAATGTAGATTTTTTTGCTTTTTGAAAGTCGATCATATAGTCTCAACCATATAAAGTTCGACTTTCTGAAAAGTTGATGCTCTCACATAAATCCATATATATATAAATATAAAAAAAACTACCTGTTTTATTTTATTAATCCAAAAGGAAAGTAAAAACAGCAGGTCTCTTGACTTTTAAAATAAAAATGAACAGTACTTTACATGCATTTATATAATTTAATTAGCCATTCTGGCAATGGCCTGCACTTGAAAGAAAAGTCCAAGTCTGTAGACCTCTCCTAGGCCTAGATTTCTACTCAGAATTAGTTATCTCCCCCAGGTCAACCTCTACAACAGGACTTAACTGGGTTGCTGTACTCCATGATCTATGGTCCTTCGGAAAGCATCTGTTTACCCCTCAGCTTATCATCCAAATGGGAACTAACTTTCTGTTGTCTGCTTGCAGGTTTCCTCCGTATGTACCACAACATTTGTCAGTAAGTGTCTTGTTGACTTGTTAAACTGCCCATTCACAAGGCACATTTTGTCAGATAAACGTTTCAATATGTACACAATTTATATAGAAAATGAAGTGTCAATGCTTAATTTAATGAAGCTTAAATATAATAGTTTACTTTAAGCATATACTGAAATTTTATTTAGAAGGGAATTAACAAACGCCAAGCCACATGTCTGCTGATACTTACAATATTTATGTAATGTGGCACTGATGTAAAACATTTTTTTTAATTCACAGCTGAGCTCTGACAAAATTTCAGTAGGACTGAAGACAGTAGAACCATTATCGATATTATATTTCAGTGTTGTTAGAAATTGCTGAAGTCCAAAAACATACATTACCTTTTTGTTTGAATGTGTTGTAATTTCTATGTGTATTATCATTAGAGTTGTAGACAGCATGGATGATCTATCTCATGTTTGTATTGGTCATGTGATATTATTCTATGCCATTTCATGGAAGACATACTATGTTAACTGATGCCATACTGAAAGTTTACATTCTGACTTGTTTAAGCTGAATAGGGTATAAACTGCGAATGCCATAGGTGGATATGGGATGTTGTGCATCATACTTAGCCTCCGGGTAGTCTTTATAGCAATAGGCACCAGGGTTACTTCTATGATATGATGAGGTTCGTGGGAAAATACTAGGCACCAGAGATACCTTAAATAGTATGCCTTAAAGGCACTAAGAAAGAATCAATGCATGTACCCTCCCACTGAGAATATTAGTGCACTGCACTACCAGGAGACACCAGGGATAACATGGATTAATACCTAAAAAAGGAAAGTATAAAAGAGGGAGAAAAGATTTGAACCCTATAACCCAGACACAGGAAACAGCAGTATTAACATACTATGCTAACTGATAAGTTAGTACAGCAATCTTTTTTATCCTCTAATGAGGCTCTCAGGCATTACTTAAGGCCTGCAACAGATTGTGAGTTACAAGGGAGAGGGACAAGATACATGCAAGATATCTCTTAGTCTTGTAGAACAAGAACTCAAAGCACAACCAAAAAATAACAGGGGGATGAAGACAACAATCAGGGATGGATTGCCTCTATTCCTCTAAACTTAGAAAGTCACTAGAATAAAAATGTTTACATTATCATGCATTTATTGAGGGATATGAAATCTGAAAATCGAATGTTTGGCATTAATGCCTAACTGTAATGATCAGTGATTTGTGAGGACAGGAAAAAAGTGAACACTGGGGACATTCTGAAAACTCAGCACATGTATGGGATACATGATGTATATATGCACGTGTGTGTGTGTGTGTGCGTGTGTGTGTGTGTGTGTGTGTGTGTGTGTGTGTGTGTGTGTGTGTGTGTGTGTGTGTGTGTGTGTGTGTGTGTGTATGTGTGTGTGTTTTAATGTATGTATATCTATGGGAGAGTAAATGGGGGGGTGCCTATTCCAATGTGATGTATGGGCCTCCAGTCCTAACTACAACAGTGTCTAGTATTTTACCGCGACCCTCATCATATCATAGAAGTAACCCTTGTGTCTACTGCTACAAAGACTACCCAGGGGCTGCATATGACGCACATAAAAGTATTTTGTGGAAGTCAACAGCAAAGAAATGTATATCTTACTCTCCATGTGCCTGCATTATTACAGCTAAAAAAAAGAAAAAAAAATCAACTGAGTGGGGTGAAAGTCCATTATGGTTCCGCAGTCGTTACCAGCTAGTATGTAATTCTTCCTGCTTCCAGTACGAATGCAGTGGGGTACTATTCAGAAATGCATGTTTCTTTAGGAAAGTGACAGAAATAATGGAAAACATAAGACAAGTATTATCAAAGAGAGAATGTAAAATCTGTAGACTCTAATCAACTGCACTGCAACATTCTATGAAACTAGGTTGCTTGCTTTTATGAGATGTGTGTTTGCTTTTGTTAAATTACTGTTCCAGTGTATGTAGATTATGTAGTGTAATGTTATGTGTAATTGGCAGCTTCAAAAATCACATTTTATTGGGGGGGGGGGGTTCAGACAGCAGTGTGCAAATGTAAATCAAGATTGAAAATAGAGACATACAAAATAGGGGCTTACATCATGTGCAGGGGTAAATTAGGCTGCTGTTGAAAGAGATTATAACTAAAGAATTTTGTTTATTTTTAAGGAGCAGTCCTAGGTTGTATTTTTGTTCGGGGTGGGGATACCTGTGTGCAGAGTATGGATCTTGAGCTACTCTTCTAGTATCTTGGGTGCTTTAGTCGAGTTACAATGGTGAGTGTCAAATTTTTATTCTAAGATATCGTGTCATTAGTTTCAGTATTGCTTCAGAGCTTAAAGAAAAGTAACTCCAAGTCACCATTATTATAGGTGTTGATCATATATTTCAAATGCGCCTTACTATGTAGAATATTTCTCATTTTGAGTATTAGATAATTTTTGTTCCACTCCGTCCACATTGACAGGGTCTGTCATTTAATATGCATGGTAAATGACATTGAATCATTAATCCATCAAAAGAATTCTTACAACTATAAAGTAACACATTTAACCATGCTGTGTGCTTCCTACTTGAAGTTGTTAGCAAGTGTTCCACATCTTGTCCATGTTTTCCACTCTGTATCATAAGCGGTATTGTTCCACATTTTGGAGATGTAATGTCGAATACTAATGGTACTGATTTATTAATAGAGTTATAGAGTTGAGCTGATCACTGTTTGGTCCAAGAAAAAAAGTAGCTTGTTATGGTGGTGTGTGTGTGAGATCAAGTTTATTACTTAAAGCACACATTTCATCAGCTGGTATTTCTCTGGTTTATGTAAAAGAGAAACAAAGCTGCTGATTGATGTAGGAGTTTTGATTGCTTTTAGTATATTACTAAATCAGCATTACTGAATTTGCAATGCTGAAATAGATGCAGAGACAGGCAAATCCTCAAATCTTATGTAAATATCTATTTCCCAAGTCAGTTAACTTTTTATTGGCAAACTGTTTTCAGTGATAATACACACTAGATATGATAACAATAAACTGCAGTAGCAATTAGCACTTATTTGCTATTAATGGAAGAACACTCTTGGCAAATTACTATGATATAATTTGAATGTCATTATTTGTATGTGAGCATTGAATCAAAATATGGACTTAATACTGTTTGGAAAGGAAAAGGTTTCTTGTCCTTGTGTAGTAATGTATCAATTTACTCTTATGTACTTTATTATTTATCAAGTTTAGAAAATTGTAAGATTCTCTAAAATACATATTTGTACATGCACATGCTATCTCTCTCTCTCTTTCTTGCTCATTCTCTGCCTCTATCTCTCGCTCTCTCTCTCTCTGACACATAGATAAGATTCACATGCTTACAATGCTCACAGTGTGTATGAATGCATGGCATTGGTGCATGGAGACCGTTATGTAGCTGTATAACTGCAAAAATGTTGAGTAATTGTACTGATAACTGTATAGCTGCTGATGTTGTGTTATTTAATATTAGTGTAGAATCAGTTAATTTAATTTTTATAAAATGATATTTTAGTTTTATACAAATTCAAAGTTTGATACAAGTTCAAATGTTAATATAAATAAAACACTATTGTTCTGGCTGTATTTTATGTTTAATATTTCCTCTGTTCTTCAATTTGCATTTGAATGTTGGTATTCCACAATTCCATCAGAGTGGGGGAGTTTCATAATTATACATGTAAATTTTATGTTAATCAGTGTACAGATTTTTGACCAGTTGTACCTACCTTTCATGGGCCTTTGTCCAGAATGTTGATATTCCCAGGTTGAGAGGTATGCTACCAAGAGATATCAAAGTGGATAAACAAAACTCCTGTACAAAGCATTTTGTAAGCAAAACATCTTGGAGACCTTCTAAGTAGTTTAATGGATAAAGAAAGAAACAAGGATGAAAATGCATGATTGAAATGTGGGAATCCTATTTTACTCATGAACATAATTTCAACTTACATAAACTCCTCTTGTTTTTTGAGACAAGAATGGCCATTGGAAGACTATGACAATAGACGAAAAAGTGAAAGTAGAAATATTGAAACCATTTTCGACTCTCTCTCTTTCTCTCTCTCTATATATATATATATATAAAATATTTTTATTAATTCAAGGTGCATTGAAAGTTGAAATACTGAACAAAAAGGAGAGGCAGTGCAGAAACTTCCTGCCACAAATCATGGTGGAGCAAAGAAGTTACTGGTTGGGCTGAAGTTTATTTGTCCCTGTAAGCATAATTTGAAAATAAACTGATTCATATTTAAACTTTATTTTGAATTTATGTACACTTGAAATAGAGTTTCCTCTTCAAAATCTTTGCTGTCATGGACACCAGTATCAAGCTTTGTGACCTTTATGCTTTTGAGAAGCTTGATTTCTGTTATCCTGAGTTGGTACTTTTAAGACTGTTAGTAAGGAACTTCACCTTAATTTAATTGGTAAATTATTCCATAATTTTGGGAATTGTTTGCCTCGGTTTTTTATATATATATTTTAAAAGTGGGTTATCAGATTTTCTGTTTGATCTGCCTGCTGTACCTTCCCAAGTACAGAGTATTTTTTGACTATGAAGTATTAGAAAGCTTTGTGTTGTTTGACGCCTTTTATTGTTGTAAATATGGGCAGAAATGTTCATTAAGGTTTTAAGGACATGTTTTTGTTTGAGGCTTGTGACCATATATTTATTTATTTCAGGTTTGTTTAATGGGTAAGTCTGACTGGGCCAAAAAGTACCCATTTTCAGCAGAGGCCTGAGGAGAAAAGCTCCACAATCAAAATCAAAAATCAATTGCATTTATTTTAAATCACAAAGTTTCATGTAACACTACAAAACATAGGAGTGCAAAAACGTAATGAGAAGAACTTAGAACTTATGTTTTATAGCACAGTGCAATGAAATGCGAAAACATGAGTTGGAGAAAATCTATAAGGAAAACCTCATTAGTCATACTTTGTTACATAGTTTAGTATGCAATTAATGAGACCCAATACAATTCTAATAATTCTGTCAGGAAAGAGAAATTTGCCATACATGTGTCTCAGTGTTGCAGTTTGAAAAATTAAGTCTGAATACTTTTCTAGTTAGATTTATATACTGCATTGCTGTTGAAAGATAAAATGGTTTTCTCTGTAAATAGAAAAATGGTGACTCCCTAGCTTCACAGAACTTTGAGGAGGAAGCTGAAAGACGGTTCTGAAAAAAAGTGACTGCTGTGGATGTAAACTGGCTGCTATAATAGATGTTTACCCAGGATGTGATTAATTACTGGATTCAGAGAAAGGTGATGAAAGTAACTAATTGTATCTGATGAAGTCTCTTCAACTTATTTACAAAGGAGGTGAAAGCACTTATACATTTGGATATTCTACAATTTTAACCTTGATTACAATAACATTTTGGTGTGTTCATATAAACATTTGCCTGCTCCATTCTACTTTGTGATTGACTAGTGAATTCTAATAAGATATTTAAAAGAGATATTAGCGATTACGTGATTAGAAGCAGTGAGGGGAAATAGTTTGAAGTCTTAGTATGAGAAAGGGTGTTCATAATAGGGTTACAGAAGAAAGTAAAGATGAAGAGAAAAGGAGATTATAAGAACAGCTGAGAGTACATTGTCATCAGGTAGCTAGCTACCTGGTGGTGTAAACCTTGGCTCAAGATGATTGCCACTGCTGAAGTGCAAAATGGGGAAAAAGGGGTTGAGGATGGATGGATGGATTTACAAGAAACAAAATAGTAGTGGTCGCCCATTGTTTTATAATTTATAGAGGTGTTTATCAATATCAGTCCATTTGCAGTGATGGTAGGTCTGGAAGAATTCATAATGAAGTACGTAGATAATGCTGTGAGAATATACTGCATTCCCTTAAGTATAAGAACTGTGATAGGAACTAGTGAGAAATCTTAAAGCCCTGTTCCTAGAGTGTCAAAAGGAATATCATTTCACTGAATCAGAGTTAGAACAGAGATATCCCCATTGTACAGAATCAACAGCAGAGATGAGTGAAGGATGGGCACCTTAGTTTCATCTCAGTGGCGGAAAAGCTTGTGGAGTAATTATGTTTTGTGGTGTCTCCTAGTACTTACCAACTCACTTCATCACCTTAAACAGCTCAACCTAATTTTTTTCCAGTGAGTTGAAATGTTTGGTATGCTCTCTGACTGATAGATTTTTAAGTACCTCAATGCTCAAATATCTCTGTATTATGCTATGATCTATGTAGCCATGTGAATTCCTTGTTAGTAAATTTTAACATACGTTTCTTCAATTTGGTTTGGTCTCTGATAGTTTTAAAATACTCAGTTAGCAATTTATCTATACTTGATATGCACTATGTCTGCTATCAAAATAATTTACTAAGTTACTTTTGTTTAACATATGATTATTAATGTATAATCTATATCTTACTAGTTTTATCTTTCGTTTGTGAGGCTTTTCTCTCCAGGCCTCAGCTGAAAACTGGCTACTGGTCCAGTCTGACACTACCCGGTTAACAAATGTAAGTAAGTAAATAAATAAATAAATATAGTGGCACATATAAAAGCCCTTGGCCCTGATTATCAGCAGAACAGCAGAGCATTACAGCAGCAAATTTAGATGTTTTTCTTTTGGCAACACATTTAGATTTTTTTTTTCTTTTGAGGATGAAGGAATTTTTATTAAAGACTTTCTTCTACCTAAATGTTTAACAAAGTACTGAGCATTGTTTCACAAAGGAAGCTACAATCTTGTTAAGGGTAACACTAATGATGGTTTACAGTGGGAATTGTTTAAATGACAGAAAAAGAGGAGAATATAGTTCTGAAAAAACAGTGGTGCCCTGTTGGTTTTAAGATTAGAAGCAGTTTTATTACAGACATTAAAAGGATCTGGAAGGAAAGATTTGCTTTGCAGTTACTGACAGAATCTCTCACAGAAGGGAATGCAAAAACAAAGTGTGTGAATTATGGACCAAAGTTTGGCAACTGAGTCTCACTTAAAAAAGGAAGCAATTGGGGCAATCAGGGAGTAGGTGACAATTATCACAGGAACATAAAGATAGGATGTTTTAGCTCTATTGGCTTAATAAAACTGCGGTACAGGTAGTTCCCAGGTTACAGACATTTGACATAAGGACAACCCATAGATAAGAACAGGCTGCTGCAATGTCGGAAATAATGTAAAAATAAATAAAAATCCTTAAAGTTGCCCAAATCTTACCTTGAAAATGAAGAATTGTGCTATACTTTCCTTTTCCCTGTTTTCCCTGTTTGTTAAGCTGCTCACACATCTTGATAGAGCAGTTACTTCCACCTTCACAGGGAACAAGAGATCCAACTGGTTAAGAGATTTTTGTATTGGTGATGTGATTGGTCAAGACTGCTGTCTTGTATAATACAGTATTGAAGCTGTTACTGTACTGTACAGTAGAATGGGCAAATGACATTGTGGCTCACTAGGGTCTAGGTGACGTTAGGAGGTGTGGCCGAGGTCTGAAAGATTGGAAAACATTCGTGGGTGATGCCTGTAGTACAGAAATGTGAAGTGAAGCTTATAAAGAGGCAAGTTTAAATATTGTTTTGTATGGAACATTCTATTGTACTGTACTGTAGTGTATGAAAATAATTACTGTACTGTTATTACACTGTACTTACAGTATTATTATTATTACTACAGTATACAGTACAATGTTTAAGATTTTTTTTATTTGGAAGTGTTTCTAAAGTGTTTTATATGCAAAGAAAAGTAAAATAAATAAAATACTGAGGCAAACAATTGACTAAGTAGCATTCAATAAGAACCATATGTACCTGTTTTGACTTACATATAGATCTGAGTTAAGGACAGACTAAAAAACAGATCTAGTCCTTAACCTGGGGACTGCCTGTATATGAAATTAGTACAAATTGAGATTTGTCAATATGTTTGTGCAGGTATTAAAGCCAAAACAGGGAGAATGGACATGGTGACAGTCAATGCATAAAACGCTGGAATATTCTTAACTTGCAAAATGCATGTAAATCTGAATATTTATCTATAGAGTGGTATGTATAAAATGGCGACTGCTTAAAGAAAGGTAACTAAGATGGTGATGAACGTACAACAAAAAGCATAGAGGTGAGACTAAGCAATAATACATACCTGATGTGGGAAAGTTGACTATAACAGAGACATGCAACTCTAAAACATTCAGATCTCTTAAGGTCTTAACCAAAGTACAGGCAGCTAATGTTTTCAAACACAGATATTGCTAGACATATGAGATATGATATCAAGCAGGGCCAAGATAAATTAAAATGTAATTTGAAATAAAAATGATTCTACACAGAAACTGACTATGACCCTTGAAATAAATCTTAGAAGAAGGTGATGAGTAGATAAAAAATAAAGTATCCTGAGTATTGTTATGTACAAGTGCTATGGAAAGTTGCCCATTTAATAGCTCAGTGTTAACCACTCAAAACACTGAATGGTTGATCACAAACTTATCATTTACATAACTTTGCTAAATAGAGTGGAAGGGTGGCATAATGGTTAAGGTGTTTGCCTTACAAACACAAGGTGCAGGGTTTGAGTCTCACAAGGGATAATTGTCTAGGCTTACAATGATTTGCAAGGGCAGTTAGCCTAGTACTAACCTATGAACCCTATGGTTCCTGCTTAACAACAAAGCACTGTTTTTTGCATGAGACCCTGTAACGTCATGTTGGGGGCTATTTTGCCTGCTCCCTTTCTTACACAACCATAGTGAAAGAGATACAACCTGAAAAAAAAGAAATTCGACATAAATAGCACTCTTGTTGTCCCATTCCAACAATAGGAATGATAGTCTGGGAATGGCAGCATCTGAAATAAAAACTGGGTGATAATGGTGATCAGTTAGTCATCAACCATCACTATAGCAAGTGTTTGGGAAGTCTGGGTGCAGAGGCTGTGATTAAATATTATTGGTCATATTAGGCAAATAGCTTTGTACAATGAATAATCTTAAGAGGAGAGCTCCAGTGTTTTAGATAGAAAATGTTAAAATTCGAAGTGACTCTGTGCTGTACAGGAAACCATTTGCGTTTGCATTATACATGATGTCTTTCTATTTTATTGGTGCCAAATGACTTACTTGCCTGCTGTATTCTGTACCATATTTTGATTAAAAAACATGATTTGCAGGTAAGCCCTCAATGGGAACATTACTGTAGCTAAAATGTTCAGTGATGGAAATAATTCTAGTTCAATTAAACAGATAGTTCTTGTTTTACAATATAATTTGGTTAAGCAGCATTCTGTCAGTCCAACAGCCACAGTGTCCATAGCTGCCTGCTCTTTCCATGTTAACAGGAAAAGTTTGGGCCAAATGTTTTCTTTGATACTACTTGATAAAATTCTATTAACACAGCTGTGGAGTCATATACTCCCTCTTTAAATGGGGTTTGCACTACAATGTTTTTGATGATATGCTAAATAAATTTGTCATGCCTGCTTGTTTTATAGGCTCCTTATTTCTTTATCCTAACATGCACCTGAATTGGATGGAGTAATACACATTACTTTGAATATGCAACTTTCATGAAGAAACATATCCTCTTGGAAAGCAAATATATATCTTTGATATGTAAATGCACATAAAATATTTATCTGAAATGTTTTGCTTCTTGGCAGTCTTGAGTAACTTTCTTTTTATGAGTGCTTTTCCCTTCTTTGCTTATCAAACATCAGGCCCCCTCTTGTCAGTCTTCTGCCCCTTCATTTCCATGCCTCTAGAGTACTCTCTACCTGGAAGGGCTCACATACAGTCAGCCATGAAGATGGTTTGTGCCCTTGCCTTCATGTACTGATGCAGGCTATGAGGGGAAATGTAATGGCACTAACTGCACTCCGGAGTGTTTGGCATAAGCACTCGCATTACTGTGAAATGCTACTATGACTTTCCCATGCATGTATTATCTTTCGTACACACGCTATAGAGGGTAGCATCTCCTTGCTAGTGATGAAATGGCAGACCAGTGTCACTCTCCAGATGGTTGAGCTTGCACTGACCACTAATTGCCATCTTCCTCTACCAGTCTCCTCCAGTTCCTAAGCCACTAGTCAGACTGAGGTTTTCTGAGCTGAAGTCAAGGCTTTTATCCCTCCACACCATGGAACTGGGCTTGAACAACATAATAAACTGCATAGCTGCATTTATTTTTTGTCAATCTGTTTATTTTACTTAGTCTTTGTTAACTGGCTAAAACCCACTAAACACAAATCCCTCTTTAGACACAAGTGCTATGGTATGGTAAAATGCTTTGCTCAGCATAATCTATTAAAATGTAAAAATGAACACTAATATAGAAGAATATATGTTGATTCCAGTTATCCAAGAGAGATAAACATGCACAATCAGTTGCAAATTCATTTGAATTTTGTGTTTTGACAACAAAATTATTAACAGAGATCAACACCAGAGAGGAACAAATAAGTAGGAAAATTATTCTTTTAAATCAATATCAGATTCCAGTCAGCATTTAGAATTGACAAGGGGTTAATACTTCTTTCTCTAATTAAATGAGCCAGTATTGTTGATGTTGACATGGGTGGGATCATGCCTATATACTGCATGAACATTGTACACATTCGACATTGTGGTCACAAATTTTGATTGTGCACTTCTGATCCACTATTCAGATTGTGAACTTATAACAGTAAAGAGATCTGTTTACCATTGTCATCCTTGGAGCCAAGTTGCCAGGAGTTTATGTTACAGGGAGAGCAAGCCTTGACAAAACAATTCTGGGAGGAGGGGATAACCTAAAATCAATCCATGATGTGGCCATATTGACCTTACCTAGAATAGGGATACCACCATCCAACACTGCAGCCAGGCTTGAAAGTGTCAATCACTCCTGAAAAAATGGTGGCCAGCTGAATGAAAACTGTATTCAGCCACCATGTTGACTCCCTACCTACAAAGAAAATGGTTGGAGGTTATCCATAATAAACACCACATCTGAACACAACGATGTTCATAAGTTGACTTGGTACAACCGATCATTGGTTGATAATTTATTTATGGATGTTATATTCATATCATCAGATGTATGCTCTGGATACTTGGCTCAGGAAAGATGTGAAGGTGTTAAATCATCACCACCATAAAGTGAGTCAGGTGACTGAAGTGGAAGCTGGGAAGACCTGACAATGTTAAACTTGTGGGTAGGTTATCCTGGGCACACCTACTCAATGTTTTTGTGTTAAATGACTTAAAATTCTATCGCCAGTGAAACTTCTTCTATGTAAATGGGGAGGTTGGCAATATGGAGTCTGAATGGATCCTGTGATATAACTGCAAGGAACTGTGGCCAAAAGGTCATCCGTACTTCTAATTGTGGTAATTCTAGGACCTGCCAGTATATACCAGCTGTGATGGAAGCTCTTAGGTATAAGAAAGGGGTATTGGCCTTCTATACAACACTTGCAGGGGGATTTAACTGACAGGTACTGACAAGACAATAAGACAACTGCCATGACAGTTTCCAAACTGAATGCCTGATTGTGGAAGGAGTTTGTTGCAACCATGGAGAATTGGATAGCCACAGAGGTTTTCTGTCAAACTATCTGGCAATATAACACCCTTTCCCAAACCTGTACCATCCTTTGGCAACTTAGAAGTTCCATTGGCAAGCTTACACATTAATAAAAGTAAACAACTGTGTATTGCCACACTCTATGTTCCTCCCAGACAAAACATTCCTGTCCTGGAAGATTTCCTTTCCTGGACAAATCATATCAAATTCACCCACAAATAGCATAAACTTACATTTTTATTTTTTTTTATTTATTTTATAGTTGTTTACTGGGATAGTCCAACTGGATATATTTCCATTTTCAGCAGAGGCCCGGGGAGAAAAGCTCCACATTGAAGTTAATACAAACAAGTCATTACGTAAAGAAAGCAAGTAGTTAGTAAAAAATACCAACAGAAATAAGGTTCAATCTAAAATATAGTTAGTAAAAAATACAAACAGAAATAAGGTTCAATGTAAAATATACTAGTTGAAAATTTATACTAGGAAGGACATTTACTTTTATTTACAGTATAAGAATGGGGGAGTTATACTTTAGTAAAACATTCATGAAGAGTATAATTGATTAAGTAAATATAAACCATACAACCATACAATGTTCTATATTAATTCATATCAGATGCTAATTAACAAGGGTGTTTTAAGATTGTCTACTCTAGGGAGTGAGTAGAGAGAGGTAAGAGAGGGTGATTATGAGAAGATATCAAGGAGGTTTCCTGTGATGGAGAATTTTTCAGGGTGTGACACTAGGATCCAATCTAAGGTTGATTTACTCAGCTCATTTCAGACCCTACACAAACTTTAAACAACCAAAACAAATCAACCTTAGATTGGATCCTAGTGTCACACCCTGAAAAATTCTCCATCACAGGCAACCTCCTTGATATCTTAAGCAAACATCTACCTGCCTTTACTCACAGAACCCAAACTCATTTGTCCAAAATCCCACTCTTTCAAAACATCTAGATACCTTTCACAGTTCAACCAAAATATATTTGTCAATACTCTTAAGGCACATAACTGGTCTCCATTAAAAACTTCACTTCTAGATGATGCTGTTGATTACTAGAATAACATCTTCATAGATACACTCAACAGCCTAGCTCCTATCTGCACCAAAAGAATAAAACATAACCATGCCCCATGGCTAAATAAAACACTAAACATGCACTGCTCTCCAGAGACCGAGCTTAGAGGGAATGGCAAAAAATAAGACCCCTCAAAGCAAACTCTACTACAAACAACTTCAAAATTCTGCTAAAAGGTTGGTCATTAATGACAAAAAAACCTACTTCACTTCACTGCACAATTAACTTCCCAAAGAAATAACCCTAAAACGTTTTGGAAATCTGTTTCTTCTCTTCTCAAACCTGGAACCCAGCACAACCCTTCACCTTCTCCTGATAAAGACCCTCTTGAGATTGTATAAATGTTTAACGCTCACTTCATCAATACCATCCAAAACATCATTAGGGACTCCACTACTACCACAAATCTCTCTCAGCATAATTCAAACATTCTCTCTCCTCTAACTGGTGAAGATTCCATCAAAATCCCCTCAACTCCAGACTTTTCAATCAAACCAGTACCCACCGCCCTAATCCTAAAACGTCTCAATAAATGAAAGCCATGCTCCCCCTCTGCAGATGGTCTCCCATCTGAATACCTTAAACTCTCTGCCAATGCAATAGCATATCCTATAAGCATTCTAATTAATCGTTCCATCTCTGAGTCATATATTCCACAACTGTGGAAAAATCCATAATAACTCCTATACATAAAGGAGGCAGTCCAGATGAACTGACCAACTATCATCCCATCTCAATACTTTCACGCCTATCTAAGATTTTAGAAAAATGTGTCAATATACAATTACTAAAGCATCTCACTGACAATAACCTCTTTACCTCCACACAGCATGGCTTCTGCCCTGGGCATGGTACCACCACAGCATTGCTATCTTTTACCAATACCATAAATAAAGCTCTTGATGCCAGCCTGCCCACTTCAGTTATCCTTTTGGACCTATCTAAGGCTTTTGATACGGTTTCACATTCCAAGCTTTTACAACAACTTCAGTCTGTTGGCTGCTTTCCTGACACCCTCACATGGTTCTCCAACTACCTAAATAATAGGAGACAATCTGTTAAATGGCTTAATATGCATTCTGATAACCTTCTCAACAATACAGGAGATTCCCAGGGATCTATACTTGGCCCTCTCCTTTTTAATATTTTTATCCATAACCTTCATACTGCTTCCCAACATATCTTGTCCAACATGCTGATGATTCAGCTATCATCACCTACGCTAATAACCTTACAGAACTCCTAAATACCACCCAAAAGGCCTTTACCTCTATAGAAACCTGGTTAAATAATGCACAATTACTTCTGAACCCCCCAAAAACTTAGCTCCTTCTATTTACAGCTAAAGAACCAACTAGAGATTTCAAGATAGTTTCACAAAACAATACTCAAATCGAAATACTAAAGTGTGCTAAACTACTAGGCATCATGATAGATAATAAACTCTCCTCTGAGCAACACATTCTCCGCACTATAAAGAAGACCCATTTCAAGCCTGGAAAACTATATAGGCATAAACTGTATTTGGACAAGCCAACTAGGATAAAACTTGCAAAAACTTTGCTACTCCCATCCCTCCTCTACAGAAGCCAAATTTTCACTAACCTACACATCTCACTTATGATCAAATTACAGTCATGTTACTATAAAATTGCAAAATTTGCTTCTAATGGAATATCTTTGGTTTTGGGAGGTTTGACATTTTTTGGAATTCCCTTTGCTGTTTTTTCTTAAATATCTGTTTACAGAATTTTTTGCTAGAAAATTAGATGAGGAGATAAAAATCTTTAGGACAATTTGGAAAAGGAGTGTTGAAAAGCTTAAGAGATTTTCTGGATCAGATTGCCTCTTTCATCACACTTTTTGATCACCTCTGCAGTTGAGGGGCCAATCAGTAAATCTCTATTGAAGAGATAATTTAAAATTTCATTTTTAGCATCATCTGGGATGTTCAGAGAATGCAGCATTGCAAACCTCCTCAAAACAGTAACACTGGCCAAAGCTCTGGAAGAAGTAATAACAGAGTAATTCACGCACTGCAAACAATGAGTAGTGACCTGTGTAACAGAAGAAACTAACTTATTAAAAACAGATTTTTCCTAATAAGAAGAAATTGCAGACAAAACATTCCTGATACTATCACAATTTGTTAGACCAACTTTAACATATGAATCTTACAATTCAAAATTCTGAAAATCAAAGTTGCAGAAGAATACACTTTTTTCCCATACCTATCAATAATTTTCCCATCCTTATTAGAAAGAATAGGATTATAATTAATTAAGTTTTTAGCAGCAGTGGGATCAATTAAAGCTATAGCTGCTGGGTTAGGTTTGGGAATAGTGTACAAAAATTAAAAACACTGAGGAACTTTATAAATCCTATCTAACTTTTTAGGGACAGCTGTCTCACTGTCAGGAAAACTGGAGGCAGGAATACACACACCATCTAAAGCAGACAAAACAGGAGGAATGGGTGTAGGCTCACAGGTGTTTACTAGGCTAACGACTAGAAGGGCCATTTTAAGCCTAGCCATGCATCCGAAATCTCTGACAAGTTCTGGTACTCTTGATAAGTGTAAGCAGGGACATGAGAGGTGAAACATTTATCAGGAGCCTGGGAGGTGAACCATTTACAGGCTGCCAGTGTCCATTAGAGACAAAGGTGCCGAACCAGGGATGAATTTCCTGTTCCCCACCCAATTGTCCAAGTTACACTTAAATTGGGTATGTGTGGAACTGTGCTTCACATGGATAGCGAGCCATTTCCACAGAAGGAGTAGTCTCTAGGATACATACCTGTCTCTCTAACAGGTCCCATTTATATCACAGGAAAGGTTTAAGTCTTTATAATGGGTAATTTTGGTGCTGTTTGTTTTGCAGATATGTAGGAGGTCCATCATAGTGGGGTCTGATAATGCCTAGAATGCCAGGCATAGATCTCCCCTTACCATCATGTAGAAGACAGAATACAGGGATAGAGCCTTGAGGCAGTCTGCACAGGATATGTTACTTATATCCTGTATTATTTTAGTATGGAACACTTGTGGATGTTCCAATTGTTGGATATGCTTGGTAGCACATACAAAAAGGGGCATTGTACTCAATGATAGGTGTGATGAATGTCGAATGCAGAGGAACAATGACTTCTTTGGATCTAGATTCCATACCTTTGTTTAAAAGTTGCAAAACATAGAATAATTTCCTCACTGCTGTAGACATGTGATAGTTAAAGGCTAGATTACTGCCTATCTGTGTCCCCAATCACTGACTACTCGGTTAGTTCTTACGGGTGTGTTGTTAATATAATGGTTACCAGAGTTGGATGACTTCCTGAAGGATACTGTTATGCATTTCTTGACATTTAGTTTTAGTCCATGGCTATGGCACCAGTAGTTTGTCTGTGTCAGCCCTTCTGGAGAACATTTGTGTCAGTGGGTGATTCAATGACAGCTCCTAATTTGCAATCATCTGCAAATTTAGTTAGCCAGAGGCCATTGACATTGGTCTTAATTTCAGTGAAGTAAATGCCAAAAAGGAGTGGTCTCAGGACTGATCTCTGAGGGACTTCACTTGTGACCAGCCTCTTTGTAGAGGTGGACTCCCGAATTCTAGTTTCCTGGGTCCTGTCTGTGAGCCAGCTGGCTATGGAAAATCCTTCTGTAACAATTCATAGTATTTTCTGAGGACTGAGAAACTTCAGTGTTTTCCCACTGAAAACATTGGCACATTCTAGCAATAATCTCTGAGAAAGAGAACCCCCCACAAGGAGAATCCGAAACTGAGCTTTTCCCTGAGTTTGAATCAGTAATCTGAGGAAAAAATCCTTTATCTTTTCCTGAATCTTCCTATTCAGATGCAGAATCTTGAATCTCTTCTGGAAAAGAGGAATCCCTCTTTCATTTAGCAGGAACTACTTTATAAGAAGGCCCAATAGCCTGAATTAAACCCCGAGCCAAACCCAGTAAACTAGGTACATACTTGGTTTTCTGTTTCTTTTTGAAAATTGAAGCCATCCATGTGATGAATGGCAGCAATTGCTTCCCCAGGGATGGGCACAGTCTTCTGACACAACAGGGAAACATTTCCTGTTTTCACTCTCAGGATTGACAAAAGTGACTCACCCTTGCCATCTGATGGGATCTCAAGAGCTGCAGAGGTTATGGCTAACCCCTGGTCCACAGTAACTATAGGTGCTACGCCAGAGGGATCTGAGATAAAAAAAGAGTAGTCCGAGGTACAACAAATGGCCACAGCAGAATCAGCCACCTGTGACTGAGGCAAATTGCTAACCTGTTGTAGTGGCAAAGGCTGTTTGCTTATTTTTTTTTTATTTTTTTTGGCTGGAAGAAGGACCAACTGTGGGGCTGGTAGCCCACTCCATGGTCAAGTCGAAAATAGTGCCTCGTCATTGAGGAAGTTAAGCCGCAATTGTTGGTAAACACTACCATTTCACAAAAGGTACTTTGTTAACAGAAAAAAACACAGTAAGAAGCATTTCAAAACAGTATACCAGCCCTGCAAATGAAAAAAAACTCCAATTATCCACAAAAAATGTTTTCAGTTACTTTACTTTGTTTTTAAACTGATAGCAAAAAGTGAGTGTTCCATTTAAAACCATGTTACATTCTCAAGAAATTCCATTAAAAGCACTCCTATCTTTAAAATAGCTTTCCTGAAGAGGAACTTAAAAACAAATCAACAAATTTAAGAAAATGGAAGGTTTTTCCCCAAAGGGAACATATTTGCCCTGCGAAGGAAAGCACAAGCTCACTGTCACTCCTCAAAAGCCTCCAAGGAACACACTTTTGGCAGTTGTAAAGCTCTGAGGGGCTTCATAACCAAACATGCCTTTTAGTTAGCTCAGCTTGACTGTTTGGGCATGTGGAAAGTGCCCTGAAGCTTTGGAAGCTGGCTGGCTGTGATATCCTTGGCAGTATATAACCCATATAGCTAAGGCTACTGCAACTGAAATAAATATAATGATATCTGATACAGAATAATCAGACTAGAAAAAGTGTGCTCCCACTGTCCAGTCAGTAATTTTGCTGTCTCTGGACAATCATCCCAGTTCTGAGTGGTTGGCTTGTCTCTATGTAACTTGTCCCTGGACGTTTCTAGCATTTGATCAGATAAACCACATTTTTAGAAGTGCATGTAAATGAACCCCAAACTTTGAAACTTCTGTTCTGTGAAATTGTTGTTTTGGAAGCAATACAAATTAACTGCAGGGCTTTGTGCTATTTTGGACTATGTTTTTTTCTGTCTATATGTGCTTTTCAAAAGACGATTCTTTACATTTGAATGTTACTTAACTGACATTAGTGAGAGTGCTTGAAAGATGTCTCTCAGCTGGTCATCCAAACTGAACATTGTTTGTTGGTCCGGAGCAATTTAAAAGAGTTTATTAAGTTCTGGATGATATACTGTTACTAATGGAGCTCTGTCATAGGGTTTCTGCTCTTTATCCTTGAGCAGCTGTTCCCACGGTAACTGTATTGCTCTGTCTATAGCTCTGTCAAACTTCCTGGCAGAATGCTCCTGAGCAAGCATAGCAACTTCCAGTTGTGCCAGTGGTGTTTCTTTTTGTGCCTCACTAGCTGTGAAACTGAAGTGCTTGACTGCAAATAACTGATTATTTTGAGAAGCATGGGTGATTACTGTAAGGTCTCATTGTATATACTAACTTCAAGGAAGGTTACACTTGAAGTTGAGTACTCCAAGGATAATTTAATAGATGAATAGAGTCTGTTGAGTACTTGGTAGAATTCCTTTGAGAGAGTCAGTGTTGTCCAAATTATAAATACATCATCAGTAAAATATAAATCAGTGTCTGGACTGTATGTGCAGCCTTGTATAAATGCCTCTTCTAGGTTTACCATGAAGGGGTTTGCATATTGTGGAACTGTTCTGGTGCTCATTGCAGTGATCAGAGTCTGAATGTAATATTTCCCATTAAAGTTAAAATTGTTTTGTGTCAGAATAACTTCTATAACTTATCTCACTACATAAAGAGTAATGTGATGATCTGTTTTCTCTTGTAAATACTTGAGATGGGCATCAGTGCCATCCTTGTGTGGGATGTTTGTGTAGCGTGATGTAACACACTTTGTAGGGACAGGCGGTGATGTCATCTTCGTGTGTGATGTTTGTGTTGAGTGATATAGCACCTGTTGAGGGTACAGGTATCAGTGCCATCCTCATGTGGGATGTTTGTGTGGAGTGATGTAACACCCACTGTGGGACAGGCAGCAATGTCATCCTCATGTGGGATGTTTATGCACAGTGGTGTAACACCCATTGTGGGGACAGGTAACAATATCATCCTTGTGTGGAATGTTTGTGTAGTGTAATGTAACACCAGCTGCGGGATAGGTAACAATGCCATCCTCATGTGTGATGGTTGTGTAGAATGATGTAACACCCATTGTGGGGATAGGCAGCAATGTCATCCTGGTGTAGGATCTTTGTGTACAGTGTTGTAACACCGGTTGGGGAGACATAAAACAATGCCATCCTGCTGTGAGATGTTTGTGTATTTTGATGTAACACCCATTGTGGGGGACATAAAACAATGCAATCCTGGTGAGGGATGTTTGTGTAGTGTAATGTAAAACCTGTTGCAGGGACAGGTAACAATGTCATCTTCTTGTGGGATGCTTTTGTTGAGTGATGTAACACCCATTGTGGCTAAAACAGTGTTAGCTGGTTAGTAACGATAACCTGACAGAATGCAAAGAAAATGAGTGGTCTGTTGAATGTAACTGTTCCTTTAATTGACTAGTGGTTTCAGAATTATCTCCACAAACCCAGAAAGCCCTTCAGGTGTCCTTTGAATGATAATGTTGCTCTTCCTCAGTTTCCTGGCTCATGAATTTTTGCCAGCATGTAAAAACACTTCGCCTAGGCTCATTTGTAATGAGGTCAGCCAATTTGCCCTGGATTTAATCTGGAAAAGATTTAATAAGATTCCTTAGTTCTTTCATGTACTGTACAGTTGGTTTAACAGAGAACTGTCTGTAGCAAGCGTGAGCAGATGGCCGTCTATCAGCTTATCAATACAGTCAACATGGTTCTAGATAGCCACTGCAGACCCTTTGCCAGCCTCTTTTATGATGATGATATATGTGGTTGGATTTCACAGACTTTTATTGCTATTTGTTCAAAGAGGCAAAGGTTGCAATGGGTCTGTCTATGTACATTCAGGATTTGATGATTTACACTTTGAGGATGAGGAGAGTGAGAGGTAGAGTCCAACTCACTCATCCTGGGGGAAGAGGCAGGCTGTGTGATCTGCTGCACCACTGACCCCAACAAGTGTATTGAGGAATTGCTGGTAGTAGCTATTAAGTCAGTATGGTGTATGCCACACATGGTGCAAGGAGGGAATTCCATTATGCATGTAAAAGCATGTCTTGGGACCTCCGGGGTGGTTTAGCAGAACCACCAATGTCTGGGGTGGGGCAGATATATGGAGATGGAGGGAGTTCTAACAGAAACTATGACATGCTGGGTCTCAGCTCTTGACTGCAAAAGGGAATGGAAGTACCAATTAGTTCTTACCCTGACCAGGTAATGAACGGACTTTATGACTTTGGCCTTATCATGGGAATGAATGGGCTGGCTCTTGCCCTGGAAAACAAATTAATTAGTCAGTAGGTGCTAGCTTGTAAGGGAAGATGGCTGGGGGCGTGGTTAAAAAAGAAAAATCACTTTTTTTATTCTTTATAGATAATGTACGTTAATTATAATTATAATTTTAATTATAATTATAATTAGTTAACAGCATCTTGCAAACATATTGTACCTTGTATTTTATATTTTATCCAGGCTAAAACAATAAAGATTCTTACATTGCTCTTTAAACTATTCATATTTATTATTCCATATGGTAGGAGGCAGAAACTAATATTTCTAATATTACTAGAAATACATATTACTAACTTGAGCAAGAAAATGTTGTTAAATTTGGATTTCATGAGTTTTATAATGCTTATTGTGAAAATGGGAAAAGGAGAGGAGGTTGTATTCAGACTCAGAAAAAAGTCCTTTGTATAACCCAAAGCAAACTGGTAGACAGGTTTGGCTGAGGGACCTCAAATTACATTGATCTATGTGGGACCATTTGAAATGTCAAGCCCCAAAATACGGAGACTGAATGGCCAATAGAAAAGGCTTACAATATACTAAGTCCAAGATGCCATTTCTCAGAATATTCTCTTTTCTCTGAGGTATGGCAATCTTGGAGTTGGTGTGTGTGTGTGTGTGTGTGTGTGTGTGTGTGTGTGTGTGTGTGTGTGTGTGTGTGTGTGTGTGTGCGTGTGTGCGTGCGTGCGTGCGTGCGTGCGTGTGTGTGTGTGTGTGTGTGTGTGTGTGTCTATATATATATATATATATATATATATATATATATATATATATATATGGGTCTATATGACTTGGTCGACAGTTCATATGATCGACTGTTTATTTGGTCGACAGTTCATTTGATCAACAAGCATTTGCCCCCTTCCCCAATGTTGTGTGACCCTGGAGTTGATATATATAGTTAGGGGGTGTGTGGGGGGCACAGCCCCCTACATTGGGGGTGTGGGGGGGCGAAGCCCCCCACCTAAAATGCTTGTCGATCAAATGAACTGTCGACCAAATAAACAGTCGATCATATGAACTGTCGACCAAGTCATATAGACCCATATATTATATATATATATATATATATATATATATATATATATATATATATATATATATATACTGAGGTACAGAGGGGCATGCTCCCTCTGCAAAAGGAAGTTTTATGGAGAAGAGCGATCTTCGAGATTCACTCTTCTCCTGTGTTTTCAGTCTAATGTCTCATTAGAACACTTCACCTAACTTAAGTAACTCTACTAAGCCAACCAATCATAATACTGTACCCACTTAGTACTGGTAATCTACTGCTCATCCCATCTCTCCAGGAATTAGGGAAAACTACCCCGGCAATGTTGTGCTTTCCATAAGTAACTAAAATCAGGAGAAGACATATTGTAAATCAATTTGTTATCCTTCTCAACTAAAACCAGGTGAAGACATATAGTAAATCAATTTGTTATCCTTCTCAACTATAGCGAGTATCATCTCCTCTCTTGGAGCTTTATTCTACATCTCTCTGCTTTTACTCTGATAGCAAATCTATCACAGGAATTCTAAACTTAGGAATATCTTCTAAAATTTAATATTACATTGCATAGAATGAATGTATCCTGTTAGTTAATATGTATGTCAAAGTCTCTTCTATAGAAATTGTATGTCAAAAGTCTGTCCTTAAAACTATTGTTTTGTAAAAATTGTTCTCTTGGAGCTTTTCTACCCAGGCCTCCACTAGAAATGGACTTGTAATCCAGTTGGACTCTCCCGGTCAACAAATGTAAAATAAATAAATAATTCTTTTTACCCATGTTGACACTTTGCTTTTTGAGTGCCCACATTTCAGTAGGGAGCCATCTGCTTATATGTCCCTTCTGGTGTAGCAGTCAAGAAAATACCCATATGTTTAAGGAATGGATGGCTTTTGGAACAGAGTTATAAATATAGATGATGTACACTCAGGACCGAGGTCTGATAATACTACCAGCATTAGGAAGCTTTTTTTTTTTATGAGATATTTCCAAGGAATGGGATTCAAGGATCTACAAATAATAAAAGGTAATAGGTCATCTGAATATAATTGTTTCACATATGAACACAAGTCATTTTCTCATATAAATGCAATATTTTATTTACTTATTTTTTTCTTAATTTATTTGCATTTGTTGAACAGGATAGTCTGACTGTGTCAATAGAATGACCCCTTCTCAGTGGAGGCCCAGGGAGAAAAGCTCCATTATTACACATAGCAAGTATAGTATTGACAGAATAACATCGCTTGACAACAGATTACTATTATAGTTTAGAAGTAGACATCATTGTGAACAAACAGTAGATAAAAAATTATACAAGAGTTGCTAAGCAATGTTTAAAGTATTAGAGCTGTAGATGCATTTAGCTTAGCTGCAGTGATTGAGAGAGCTGTCAGCTGGGTGTTGAGTTTCGGGTTAGCTAGAGGAGGTTGAGTAGAGGTTTGACATACTGTATACAGCATGAGAAGTCATAAAAGAAGATGAGATAAAGGGAAATAGTTAGACAAGGTCGTAAATGGATGTATTTATAAAGAAAGGTGGAAGATGAGTAGGTGCAGTTTTAATCTGTAGGCTTATGTCTTTGGAACAGAGTTATTTAGAAGGTAGGTTCCACACCAGAGTTATCTCCCTTTCTGATTATGCTGTAACTTATCAAGTTTCCCATTCTAGTGATGGTCCAAAGGACTGGTATTTTATTTAGGAGAGTTTGATGTGTGGCTGAAGAAGTCATATAATTAACTCTTACAAAATTAATATATGTCAAGACAGGATAGATGGGGAAATTTGGGATGTCTTGAAAAATAATTTGGACAGTACTATACAATGTTATGGTGATGAAAAAAAGAAAGACATAGACAGGGACATCATTATATTAGAAAAGAAGATACACATTATGATGATGAGCTGTGATCAGGAGCACTAGGAATGGAAAACATTGTTTCTGACCATCACATTATATCTATTAGGTTACCTAGCTGTGAAGACAATAAGCACTCAGGACCCTGAAATTCAGATATTTTTGTAATTCCCTAGCAGCCCTAAAACTTAGCTTGGCTAAGACATTATGCAGCAACATTTGTGACTGAGATTCTCCATCTGTTAATAGGGAAGAAAAAGACTTTCCCTAGACAGGGGTTTGAATGTTCTTAAAGATTGCTATGAGTATCTGTATGTGTCAGAACAACAAATAATGGAAAATACATGCAGAGATGCTGACATATTTGTAAGGTCTGGAGCTCCCTATTTTAACGGATTCCAAAAGAAGCCATTTGATGGCTTTTATCACTGATGCAGGGGTAAAGGCTGTTTTAAAGGTTTCAAAGAAGTGGTAAGTCTCTGAGTTTGAATCACTTGCAAATCACACTAAATAAAATATAAGAGAGTCTTTTATCTTGTATTTGTGTTCTTTGCCAGCTATGTACATCAGAATAAGAAAGTACCCAATAACTGAAACGTGGTCTGACTCTCTGAAATACTGAAGTCAGGTAAGAACGCATGGCAGCTTTCTTCTTCTTATAAATCAAATTATTCATGTTAATTTTAGCTCATAGGATAGCCCTCTGGCTTCTCAATCTTAGACAAAGGGATTAGCTAGGATTTATCCAAGGACTGTTGATATCATTAAGCCATTCTTCTTTCAGAAGATGAAAACGGAAAAAAGGTGCAATTAATTCTCAGTTTTTATGTTGAGAAGTCTTTTGACCTGATTGAATATGATTTATGTTTGGAGCACTGTACAATTTTGCTTTCCCCTTAGTGTTTATTAAATTCCTGGGAGTGGTATACCAGAGTTCTCCTGCTTGAGTAAAGGTTGCGGGAAACATTTGAGACACTCCAGATAAAAAAAGGACATGACAAAGTAGTCCACCATCCATAATCTTGTTTTCTCTTTATACTGAATTCTTAAGAGATGGGTAATTTTGTGGTTAGCAAAAGTGTAGTTTACATTATATACCGATGATCTCTTGGCATATCTAGAAAATCTAGTGTGTCAGCCAGACATAGTAGTGGAGAATTTGAAGACCTTTGGCACTCAGGTTATAAATTAAATGGAACAACGACAACATCACTTGTAATAAATTATCAGCTTTCAGGCATATTAAAGCAGAGATTTTCCATATTTAAGGAATCATAAGTAGATAAATATCTATGAATTCCCCTGGCTCTAGTGCATAGCAATATGATGTTTCTTGCCTGTGCTCATTTGGCTAGCATATGTAAAGAACTTCTTACTGTTTAGAGAGAGAGAGAGAGAGAGAGTGAGAGATTTCCAGTAGTGCATTCAAGGAGATTATGTTTACCACATATGTTGTATGCTTCACAGGCTTTTCCAGCACCCCCTCCTGAAAATTTCTACAGGGAAGTTACCCAGATAATTATTCAACTTTGTATGAGCACAAATCTTCCATATGGTCTAGTGTAGAAGATTAATGAGTTTCTGGATCACAGGATGATCATAGGATATAGTGGAAAATTTAAGGGCATGCTTCCAGCTGTCGGCTATATTTGAATGTTGACAAGGAATCAGATTGCTTGACATGCAGGAGGCACCTGTTCCAGAGCAAGGGGGAGGTTCAGAACCATGAACCTGTATCTGTACTTAATTTTACTTATTCCTTGATGAAGGTTGAGATCTATGGTTCTGGTTCTGGTTCCGTTTCTGGTACTGGCTCAGAATTTGATTTGTCAAGCAAAAGGAGGTTAAAAAGAACTTAATCCCTAAGGGCATGGCCTCTGAAATTTATGATATAGCCCCTACCCTGAAATCAGAGAAATACTGTGCTGAAGTGAGCCCAAATACTCCAGTATTAAAGTAAAATTCTTTGGTTAAAGACAGGTGAACGCTTTTGGCCTTAAAATGTTTAGCACTTTATCACAACTGACAAAAACTTATAATCCACCATTAAATACTATTACAATTAGTCATATGGTCAAGAAGTCATAAGAAAAAGTCAAACAATAAGTCTTTGACTCCTGTATATATCACAAAAATAGTTATAAAATGTATAAGGTAAAGTGCATACAAAGATATATTTTTTCACATCTTTAAATAGAAAAAGTTATAGTTTTGTGGTTCTTAACTTCAGTATGCACAATACTGATATGTTGTTGTTAAGCCTGGGGGGGGGGAGGGGGGGGGCAGGGGTTGCAGCATATAAATTTAGCTGCCAAATTAGCTAGTTAGTGAGGCAGTTAGATAGTGATATGGAATGTTGCTAGCTAACAAATTGGAGAAACAACCCATCAGTCTTGTTGAAATACCCAATAAATATTGTTTGATAGGTCATTTCTGTATAACCTATTTATTAATAGGAATATTGAACAAACTATGTAAGATTTTTTAGCTATTGAGAACCCAGTAATATGAACTCTTTTTGACATTCCCAAGACTCATAAAAACATTTCAGCCACCTTTTAGACCTATAGTTTCTGCTTCTGGCTGTGTAACAGAGGGACTGTCCATATTTCTATGGATGCCATACTAAATCCTGTTGTTCAGAAGTTGACCTCCAATTTAAAGGACTCTTGGGACTTTTTGGATAAATTTGGGATCTATAAATTCACTGGTGACAAATCTTTGTTTCTTAATGTTGATACTGATTTTTTGTTTACTAGCATTTCACAAAAGGAAGGAGTTTATTTTGTAAGACAATTTATATTCACATATATAGATATGACAAATCATAATATTAATTCATATTGCATGCTGTGGGAGCTTGTCTTAGAAAAAATATATATATTTTTTTAAGTTTTGACTGCCAGTATTATTGACAGGTTGGCAGGGTAGCTATGGGGTCCTACACAGCTGCCACTTTTGCAAATCTTGTACTAGGTTGGTGGGGCACACATTTTACCTACTTGAAGTTATCATTTGATTTTGTTTTATAAAAGATTTGTGGATTTTTTATTATTAAAGGTTCAACCCAGGACTGTACTTTGTTGTTACAACAATTAAATTCTTCCACAACTATTTTAAAATTTACTCTTGGAAAAGTTAATACCAAGATCAACGTTTTGGATGTCACAGTGGAGGTAGATACTATCAACCATAATTTTGAAAGAACTATAATAGAAAGAATACTTTTACTAACAGTTATCTTCATTTTAAGATTAACCATCCCAGTTTCATGAAAAAGAACATTCCTAAAGGAAGATTTATTCAGGCCTCCGGGTTAACAACTACAGATAATGACTATTTAAAGCAAATCAATTTCATTATAGACATGTTTAGAAGCAGAGGTTTTTGGGAAGTTAATCTTTTAACAACTGCTGAAGAAATTAAAATAAAAGCAGATACATAATTTCCACCTGTTTTAAAGGAAGGGTAGTTTTCCCTGAGGCAAGCAGTCAGTTGTACAATAGAGGTTCAGTGTTTTCCTTAAGTATGACAGTAAACAGCCCCAGTATTAGAGAAGTGTTAAACCAATATTAGAAAGTAATTTTAGGCAATTCAGAAGGTAAAATAGTATGAGATAAATATTTGTTTACTTATAAAAAGGAATACAAGTATTAAAAAAAATAGATTTTGCAGTATGACAGCACATCATTACCCACCAACAAAGATAAAGGGAATTATAAATGTGGATGTTGTGATGTCTATTGTTACATCATGGAAGGTCCAAATATATACTCTGAGCATCTATGCAGAACTTAAGGGCCACCAGAGAGATATACTTTTAATTCCATTGGGGTGGTTTATGCAGTGCAGTGCTCCCTATGCCTGAATGTTTATGTGAGAATGACTACGAGATCACTGGTGAAGAGACTTAAGCAATATTTATATGGTATAAGGGCATGTAACATTAAGAATGCATTGTACAAATATAGTTTGTTTTTCATGGGTTTTTGAAGGTTTTTAAAAGTATTAGAACATCAGCCTCTTTATCTGTGTGAGGGTAAATGCAAAAATTGTTTAGAGCTTAAAGAAACTCAGGTAAGGTGTGGACCAAAGTCTTGATTAAATGAAATAATAACAATTATATGTATCTTCAAAGGTAGAAGATTGAAAAAGGTTTAATTTTATAGATATGGTTTTATTTAATTTTGTATTACAACTTTGTGGTTTATTTTGCATTCATAAGGTTTTATGCTGTCACTATTGAATCACATAACTAAATAATGTGATTTTAAAGTTTGCTTATTTAAACAGTAGTCTTTAGGTGTGTTGTATTTTGATAAAGTCTGAGTATTGGTTAAAATGAAAACACTAAATAAAGTTTTTTTATGTTAACTCTTAGCACTGATGTTTGCTTTTAGTTTATCATTTAATCCAGTGTCAGGGAAACATTTTATTTTTGATTGTTGATTATTATTTAAGAGTTTTTTCTGTCACCTTTATTTTAATTTTCATCATCCACTGCTCTAGTAAATCATTTTGCTTGTTTTATGAAGATTTCTTTCCCCTAGCTATTCCTTTTCATGTTGCAGCACTTCCAACTCATATAATGGAATTTCCCACTTTTCTTCCTTAACATTTATAGGTTCATTGGTTCATAGATAAGTTTTAGCTGCTGTTGTGGGCCATTTTAAGCCTGACCAATTTCCCTTTTGGTTCTTGAATGAATCCATTCCATTTAGTGTCAGACTTGCCTTACCCATCCTATGGTCAATGGTTATATATTACTCCTAGTGAGAATAACTGGGATCATACCACCGATAATTTGAGGGGACCAATGTTTGGGATAAAGCATTTAGGAGCTGCCTCTGTTCATTAGTAGTAGTACAGCGGGCAGTCCTGGGGTATATTTTGTAATACACATCAACAGATCTAAGTTGCAGTTGAATATAGATGGATGATCTTTGCTTTGCATGGATGGGAAGTCTGTTCCAGTTCAGTGGTATCATCTGAGATATACCTTTTTGACATTTTTTTAGCTTTACAAAATATTGCTATACTTTTCTGCATGTTCTGTTGAAATAGTACTGCTGTCTCTTCTACATTTTCTGCGTTTTGTTCCCCTTTCTCCAATCTCCAAATACAATCCAGCCAAAAGTGCCCACTTACCAACATATAGTTCTCTGTGGTCTACAACCAAGTCTATTATCTTACCTTTCCTCACATCTCTCAAAATGCTTTTTAGGGCAGACACAATAATAGCTTTTCAGCTGCCCTGTATAAAGTGCCTTTCCAATTATAGATAAAAACTATTTGCAAGATGTTTTGTAAAAGAACAATGTAAAGGTTTTCCATATTAAGATTTATAAACAATTCCCATCTGCACAAAGTTGAAATGAATGTATAACTTTTTTCAAAAACATGGTCACACAGTTTCAGAAATTATGTTTTCAAGTATATTTTTGAAAGCCTTTTGTTCTAAAACTGAAGAAGCATTTGTCTTCTTCCTGACAGAGTTATTCACAATAGTATCATCTTTCTGAGGACTCCAGTTTATTTTGCTTTGAAATAAATCAATAAAATGCAAAAGAAATGTAATAAAAAGTCTCTTACCTAAATGTATTAGTACTGTAACATCATATACCTTGAATTTCAAAGGCTGCATTATATTGCACACAAAAATTATGGGTCTATATTATATAAAAAAGCATTAAAATGTCGACTCACCTATGATCGACCCCTATTTCTCGAAGCTGCACAACATCGAACAGCCAAATCATTGATTTCTTTCCAAGGGAAAGAAATCGGTTGGCCATTCTTTTAAGTCTGCTCTTTTTCCAACTGTAGCGTGACTTAGTTAGGGGAGTGTGGGGGGCACTTTAATAGTGCTTGTAATGCGGTGTGTATGTTTGAGCTACCGATTTCTTTCCCTTGGAAAGAAATCGATGATATGAGGGTTCAATATTGTGCAGTTTTGAGAAATAGGGGTCGATCAAAGGTAAGTCAACATTTTAATGCTTTGTTTATATAATATAGACCCAAAATTACCTATGCAGCAATTCACTGTTGCCTCTTGTAGCATACCTTAAGCATTCCTTCTCATTGCACAATCATTTTTTGATCTCTTCTGCCTCATTACTTCTATTTATGGCTGCCAGGCCTGCACATACTGCTTGTTTAGTAATTCAATTTTTTGCTGCTCCTTCTCAGAGGTCATAATGTTGCTATCTTCACCAATGTCCTATCATCTGTGCACTTTCCTGCTGATATTTCTAAGTATCCGGATTAACTACAGATGCCTTTAGGATGTCAGATACAACATCCTCTATTATGGTACTTCATAAATTCTCTGGATACTTACAGGTTCCTTTAAAGAGTTCAATTTTAACAATAGCTCTATTACAGACCACTTTCTTTCAAGCTTATGGCTTCAACAATTTCTTGCGTTTGTTGCTCTACATGCACATATTCAGCTCAGTTTGGCCTCTGCCGTAACTGTGGTCTTTTTCCACTGATTATTACTGTCTTAAAATGGAGCACATGGTGGAAGGGGGACTGCATTCAAAAAGTAGACATATTGAAAAAGCAAATAACACAGAGCATTGTAGAGGAACAAACAATAGTGACTCTGAAAACGGCTACAACAGAAGCAAAGGTCAGTGAGAAAAAGTGTAGGACATGGATGTACTTGGATATATGTTTTCAGGAATGAGAGGTGGAAGTAAAGTAATAAGTAACATAAAGGATGGCATTAAATATGAGGTCAGAAAGCAAGACAAACAATTCTGTTAAGTGTAAAGGAAGCAGGCAGGATCAAAATATACACAAAGTATTCTGGGCATTATGTTAGAGGAAGGCAGGAGAACTGGTGGTTTGATATAATGCGTCATTCCCTAGATACAGCAAGGTGTGAAGAGGAGATACCATAAGAGAAAAAGGCACATGATAGAAAAACAAGAGTATTGTAAAGCAAGCAATAATGCTCAACAGGGTGTGTGTGTTATTATGCAATAATGCACATGCAAGGGGTGTTCTGAGGCCCACACTGCACAATACATATACCCTGTAGGACATTATTCCACTTAGAGAATGTGCTATTTGTTAAATCGTTGTGTATTTGTTGTTTTTTCTTTTCTTTTCTTATTACTACATGATATTTTATAATATTTTTATGTAAAATAATTCCTCCGCCTAATGGTTTAAGGTTGTTGTAGTGTATGTAACTGTTGTTGGATGAAGTATTTTACATCCACAGCATAAGATATGCAGATATTTAATGTCTACACACACACACACACACACACACACACACACACACACACACACACACACACACACACACACACACACACACACACACACATTCAGAAGCAAATACAGACTGACAGACTCACAAACAACTATATAAACACACACACATTCATACATAGACAGGCAGAAATATTTTTACACAAATATATAAACATAAAAAGAACATGTAGTGTAAATTTAAAACATTTTTACATTCTTATTTAGAAAAAGACTATAGTGGAATGCTCATAGATATTGTTGAACCAGAAAGCTTAAAATAAGTAATCTATTAATATTAATATCTTATTAGAGATCAAGGCTATGTCTAGTTGTATGCAAATAAACAAAAAATAAATAAATTAAAAACATCATAGAATGCAAGGCTTTACAGCTCTCTCCCCAACTGATTTTGCCCTGTAGTGCTTCTCTACACATTGATTTCATGACTAAGGAAGTTTAAAATCAGTCAATAATGTCAGACATTTAGAGTTTCCCACCTCACAGTTGTTTAACTTGCTGATGGACTGCATTTTGCTTCAGTGATTTTAGTCCATTTGTCTCTGTCTCTCTCTCTCCCTCACACGCACACACACACACGAACGCGCGCCCACACACGCACACACACACACACACATGAACGCACACACACACACACACACACACACACACACACACACACACACACACACACACACACACACACACGCAGACACTTTTCTATTTTTAACTTATTGACTATACATTTTGATTTTACACTCTCTAATCAGCAAAGTGCTGTTTAGCGAGCATTAAAAGTGGTGTCTGTTTGCTTTTTTGCCGTTCGAGCTTCATGGAAGCTTAATATGCTGCCATGGAGTGGTAGGCTGGTTTTTCAGCAGGCATTATCTGTACATGAAAACACCCTGCTGGAGAATGTTTGTTCTGCAGTAGGTTAGCAATGTACAGGTTGTCCATTCTCTAATGAGGGATATGAAACTTCTAGAAGGAAAAAAAACACTCCAATATAGGAAAAAAAGTGGTAGATGATTGAGTTCTTGAAACATGAGGTGCTTAGTTAAGTAGAACAGGACTGTTCCTGAAAGGAAAGGAAAGAATTCTAGGTGATGTCCTAACAAAGCAGATGTACATCCAAATGAGAGTTCCATTAATTAGCCAATGGTGATCACACCTCTGTATAGTTTAGACTGAAAGGAAGGTCATAATTACAAAGATGATGGTATAGAATTTTAGCAGGGTGGTTACACTGAGCTTTCAGAAAAGGGTCAATGACAATTACAGATATTGGGAGAAAACTGAAGGAATACACAAAACATGGGAATGAGTTAGGAAATTGTCAGGGCTATGGACAAAGTTTGAGTAAAAGACAAAAAGAAAAGAAGACCTTAAATAGTTGTGTTTGAATTTGTGGCTAATAATTATGATAGAAGAAGAGAAGATCAATATAGTTATATATGAATTTATGGCTAACAATTATGATAAAAGACTGGACAGACTGTTGGTGAAGCACCCACCAAGAGGAGAAAACGCTAAGAGAAGAAAGGAGCCACTTTTGAGATTTTAAATATTTTGCTTCAGATTATTTGTTAAGTTGTCTGCAGTGCCGCCTACTTTTGAGCATTTTTTGGCTTGTTAAACTTGATTTCTGTGTTGGTAACTGTATTTAGAACACAACCTAGAGCTGATTACTGAATTTCCTGTGTGCACTTATTTTTAAAATAGTTTTTTTTCTTAAAACTTGCATTTTATCTGTCTCTGGCCTAGCACTCAAGTGTGGGGTCATTTACTGCACTGTTCTAACTTGTTGATACTTGTGAACCTCTGCTTTCCTTAAAAAAACAAAAAACAAAAAACAAAAATCTTGCTTTTTTCCCACTTTTCTGAGATTTAAAAAAGTTCAGTTTCAGATTTGCTGTTCTGAACTGTTTGTAAGTTTCTTGGAGGCCATTGTTTGCTTGGGCTAAAGGGAAGTCTCTGTGTTCATCAGTGGCAGTGATAAACATTGAGCAGCCTGCCTGCCCCTGTGGGAGTGCTTACTGCCTTGAAACTGTAGCTTTATTGGCCATTTTGGGTCAATTCCAAACTCCTTGATCTCCCTCTCTTAAAGCCCTCTTTTGCACAGTTTTGCACGTTTTTGCACATAGCGCAACATCGGGCAGCACCACCTAATTGGGTTTAAACTATTCCTGGCTCCACAAAGTCTGTTTCCCTTAGAACTGCTCTATCTCTCAAATTAAACACCATATTCTCATTCTAAGGCCCCTCACTGGTCCAAATAAGTAATCTTACAAGTTAGCACTAATAAACCATAAGCAATACTTACTCTTATACTCCCTACGATTACCTTGTCCCCTATTGGTCCATTTTAATTCAGTTTCCCTATATTACTCTAGCATGTCCAAAGGTCAGTCAATGGTTTCCTCTCCAGTCCAGCTAGTGAATCTGGGAATTTTGAGGCAATGTTACAACTGTCTCATGTACACGGACAACCCTCTCCTCCTCCAAACAGGTTCAAATATATGTGAGAGATGCAACCATATAGCCAAACTGGAGGCTGAGCTCTCTCATCTCAAAACTAGTGTAACCAGTCAAGAGGAGAAGGTAGCCTCACACAGCACAATTCCAGTATCACATAGTCCCACCACAACAGTGAACCAAACACATAAAAACATACTCGGAGGCTCTAAATAAAAATCTACCTAAGCAACAGAGACCTCCAAAGCAGACATCCAAGCAAACGCTAACCCAAAACAAAACACGTACAACACATAGCACACAAAGTCAGTGTGCCAAGCAGTCACAGCCCTTAAGGCTGAATAACACACCTGATACTCTTGTAATAGGTGACTCTATTGTCAGACACACTGACGTCCCGCTCACCAGGCTGAATAAAGAGAAGGTCACAGTGAGCTGCCTGTCGGGTGCTAGGATCCGCCACATAACGCAAGCACTCAGGTCACTCCAAAGCAAATACAAATATGACTCAGTCATTGTACATGCTGGCATGAATGACCTGAGATGTACTTCCCTCGACTACATGAAAAGAGACATAGAGGAGCTCTCTGATCATGTAGCCCAGGCCGGTATGACCCTGACCTTGAGCAGCATCTTACCCTCTCCTAGAATGATGCCACAGTATAAAGACAAAATGATCGATTTTAACAATTGGCTAAAATTTTGGTGTCATTCAAAGGGGATCCAGTGTCTGTCAGCCTGGGATGACATGCTCGACAAGCCACGTTGCTTCGCTAGGGACAGCTTGCACTTGTTGCCCCTGGGCTTTCGGATATTGGCAAAGGTTCTTGCCACCCCCCATAGTGCCTTTTTTAGGCAAGGCTCAAAAGTCAAACCCACCTCCATAGACAGCACAAGGAACAAGAAACTAAGGGTAATGCTGCTAAACGCCAGATGTCTTAACCTCAAGATGCACGCACTCAAAGCTCTCCTCAGTATGGAGAACATCGATATCTGTGCAGTGACAGAAACCTGGTTCAAGGCTCCAGAGAGCACCCCAGCACTACCAGGTTATACCTCATATCATGCTTTTCGGCCCCAAAACCCGGACCGAACCACAAAAGGAGGGGGAGTTTCCATATTTATCAAGGATATCCACACCTCCAGGTTAGTGGCATTGCACGAAGTATTGGAGACCATCCATGTGCAACTGACAGTGGGCAAGACTGCTTTTCAGTTTATAGCATCCTACAGACCACCCTCTCAAAGTCAGGAATCCCACTCGGCTTTCCTGAAAACATTGGAGAACATGAAGATCTCTCTGAACACCATTATATTGGGCGACTTCAACTACCCAAACATAGACTGGGAGCATTACTCAAGCCCCAGCACCTTAGCCCAAATGTTCCTGGAATTTATAAACTGAAATGCTATGGAACAACTAGTCACCACTCCCACAAGAGGGGATAACATACTAGACCTGATCATTACCAACATGGGGACTCTATGCTCCATACCAGAAGTATATCCCTCATTGGTAAGATCAGACCATAAATTAATTTCACTGGATATCCACATCCCGACCCCACCCCCAGCCCAGAAAACCACAGTGAAAAACTTCTCAAAAGTGAACTTCACACTTCTCAAAACTGAAGTGGAATCCTTCAAGGCCCCAGGGCCAGTGGAAACTACGGCCCAAACTGCAGAATCCTATATAAATGCATTCTACGGACATCTCCAGCAATGCATGGATCATGCTATCCCAAACAAAATCAAGACCCAATCATCCAAAGACAGGCATCCAGTCTGGTGGACCCCAGCCATAAATAAACTGTACAACAGAAGGAGGAAGCTACTACATGATACAGCAAAATCCCTAAAAGGGAAGGCATCTCTGATCAGTACTAGCAAAAAATTACGATCCCTCATAAAATCCTCCAAGGCCAGCTTCGAGAGAAAAATTGCACAGGACACTAAAGACAATCATAAGGCTTTTTTCAGTTATGTTAGGAACCTGGGATGCAACTCCCAGACTTGTTCTGAGTTGATTCTAAACAACAAAAAATATACTGAACCCACAGACATCACCAATATCCTGGCAGACAAGTTCAGTGCAAACTTCTCCCCCCCCCCCAAAAGAGCAAGTATCTATCCCGGCAGAGTGCAGCCTCCCAAACATCTCTGATGCTCAGGTGAAGGCCGCCCTCTCCAAAGCAAAAAACACTGCTTCCATGGGACCAGATGGCGTCCCGGGTTGCATCCTACATGAACTCCAAGAAGAACTAATCCCTCAAGTAAAACTGCTGTACAATCTCAGCCTCACTACAGGATATGTGCCCAAGGAATGGCCTACAGCAACAGTGGTCCCACTCCACAAAGGTGGCGCCTCTATGGACCCTGGAAACTATCGCCCCATAAGCCTGACTAGCCTAGTCTGCAAGGCTATGGAGAGGATCCTCATGGAACTCATAAACAAAGACATTGGGGACCTACAGACACTAGATCCTACCCAATTTGGCTTCGTCAAGGGCAGATCCTGCCTTTTGAACCTGGTTGACTTCTTTGAAACAGTCACCAAGGCCATAGATGAAGGGAAGGTAGTCCACACAGCCTATCTGGCCCTCGCAATGGCATTTGACACAATACCCCACTCGGGCATCATAGATATGCTGTCCAGCCTAAATATAAACCCCTATGTCACAAGATGGGTCACAAACTGGCTCAAAGACAGAACCCACAGAGTCAGAGTTGCTGGAGCCATGTCAGACTCAAAACTGGTCACAAGTGGCATCCCACAAGGTTCTGTCCTGGGACCTCTCTTGTTCGGTATTTACTTTTCTGAGGTACAGGCCAACGTGGGAGGACTATGGCTCACCAAGTTTGCAGATGACTGCAAACTGGGCGTCATAATCGACTCTCCAGCTGACACAAACATCCTTCAAAAAGGTCTCACAGAGATGGATAACTAGTGCCAGAGCCATGGTCTAAAGCTAAATGCCAAAAAGTGTATAGTCATATCCTTTGGCAAAAACAATGTGCCTACAAATTACCATATAGGTGGTAACCCATTAAGTACAGAGAAAGTAATTAGGGATCTGGGGACCCAAGTTGATAGCAATCTCTCCTTTGACAACCACATTGCCAAAGTGGTTAGAAAGACCTTCTACATAGCCCACCTCATCATGAAAAGATTCACATCTAGATCAAGAGAGGTAATCGTACCCCTTTATTCATCCCTCATCAGGCCCATCATAGAATACAATGCCTCCTTTGCGATGTACCTTACCCGACACCTGCAGCAATTAGAAAGACCCCAAAAGTACCTCACCAGGAGGATCAATGGACTCAAACAGATGCCATATGCTGCTCGGTTAAAAAAACTCCAGCTCTTCTCAGTTGCATACCGCCTACTTCGAGGCGATCTATGCCTGACATATAAAGCTATGTCCAACCCAGAATTAATGGACATGTTCCACCTCAGTAAATCTAAATCCCTTACAGCCACGCGCTCGAGGGACTTGAACCTCAGCACAGAAATAAATAGAACATGCTGGAGGGACAGATTCATAACCCAGAGGCTCCCTTCGCTTTGGAATAGAATTCCAATTCATGTTAGGCAGAGCACCTCACTGACTCTCTTCAAGAAGAATCTTGATGAGTGGATGGGGGATCGTAGGTTTGTCCCGGGGATTACTTCTGTGTCACTACTAGACAGAGGCACAGTAAACTAAACTTTAAAAAGGGCACAGTATACTCAAATCAAGGGGTGGCGTAAGCCAAACACAATTGGGCTAGGCTTATAAATGCCCCAGGGCAGATAGCCTAGTATGAACCTATGAACAAGAGGGAATAGGCATCCTTAAGTGAAAGTGAGGTCCAGGTGACCTGCACTAGCTTTGTCTTGTGCATGGGAATATTACATCACCATTCTGAAATTGTAGGAATTACAGAAGGAGGCAATTCTGGACACATTGCAAGTGCTGAGAAGAGCACTTTTGGCTTACATCAAAGACTGAACAAATACTAATTTCATGAACTCTAGTCATATCCTGTCTTAGGAATAGGATGCATTCCTGTCATGGTATCAGAAATCCAAAAGGCTTAGAAAAACAGTAATGGCAAGCACTATGTTTGAAGTTTTAGTTAATTTTGTTAGTAAGATTCTTTAGTAATAGCAGACTGTTAACATTGCTTCAACTGTATTTATATTTCTTAAACTGCATTTTTCCTCATGTATGCAGACTTTTTGATGGTTGTAGGACTTTGTATGATTATGTTACTTTAGGTTAGACAATGGGCAAACTGTACATCAATACCTTGATTGGCGAACGAACGTTCTCCAGCAGGGTATTAATGTACAAGTAATGCCCGCTGAGAAGAACGAGTCTGCCACTTCACGGCAGCTTATCAAGCCGCCGTGGAACTCGGACTGGGGAAATGGAACGGCTGCCATTATTTTACACTGGCAAAGCAGCGTTTTTGCTGTTTAATGAGTGTAAAATATAAAAAAGAAGACAAAAACGTATGTGTGTGTGTTTATGTCTGTGTGTGAGTGTATACGTGCATGTCAGTGAGAGTAAGCATGCCGCTATTTTACACTTGCTAAGTAGGGTTGCAAGCTGTCTGTTTTTTGACTGAACTGTCCAGTTTTCTGACAAATTGTCCAGTTATCAATTTCATTCAAAACCGGACACGTGAAGTCCGAGTTTTGTGCCACTGCCAAGTTTTATTTTATTTTTTTTTTTTAGCATATGTACAACTAACAGAAATTTAACCTAACCAATCCCCGCCTTGCAGTCCTTCCCTGGCAGATGCTGAGCCATCCCTCCATGTTGTGCGAACTTTTGAATTGGCAGGTGTATGTAAGGGGCAGCTGCTTGATGCGCACGTGTAGGAAGTTGCACGGTTTCAAGTCAGCGCTAAGTAAACAGGTAATATTATAGCGCCCTTAGGATTGAAGTGGGACATGTAATGTGCTGCAAGATGGATATTTTACACAGAACTGAAAGGCAGGGACTGAATTTAACTCTGTGGTATTTTTTTTAACCTAAGTCTGACAGCAGTAGCTTTGGAAGCCTGGCAGTGTCTTGGACTGACACGGTGAAAATAACTGATTAAATCAGATCAATAACTGATGCATTTCCAAGAGTTTCAGTGCAGGGTTTTCCTAAGACAAATCCTTCATGACTGTGTACTAGCTGTCTTATTATCCTAGTCCTCAGTGAATCGAAAGAGGTTTGATTGGGCTTGGCAGGCTGGCAGCACGTTGTACCCAGATCGGGGAGTGTGAAGATGAACGATCGGTACGCTACGCTGGACGAGGCAGCCCTCCGAAAATTGGTCAGTGTTGTTCATGACTGTTAGCACATGTAAACAGAAGCTCTTGGGGTGATTTTAACTTGTGCAACACTTGAGCAATAAAAGGAGTGCAGTCTGTGAAAGGTCAGTAACCCTGACGTGGGGCAAGTTTTGCTTTGTGGGGTTAGTCTTTGTCAGTGAATGGATGAGGGGGTATTATTATTTACCCCAGGGAAGATAGTGCTGTATTTAGAATGTCGGTGCCTGCAAGGCAAGCATAAACTGCCATTACCGATAAACACCCTGCATTCTTTCAGAGTCTCCGGGAGTCTGGAAAACACTGTACAAACTCCAGTATTCTGTTTCAAAAAGGAAAAAGACTATTGGAGTTTGTAAATCGGCTGATTTACTATGCTTTTTTACAGAAAAGCATAGTAAATCAGCTGAAAGCAGGTAGCAGGAACGAAAAAAGAGGGTGTTCCGTGCTGGGTGATGTTGCAATGACATCATAAACTGAGCGGAATGTGGGTGGGAGGGGTGGGATGGGCGGGGTTACTGCTGACACGAGGGGTGTGGCTTTACTCCGGTTTTAGCCATGACAAAAGGTGGCAACCCTATTGCTAAGCAGCACTTTTGCTGTTTAGTGAGTGTAAAATAAAAAGAGAAAAAAAAAAAGAAAATGCAGCGTGTATGTGTGTGTGTGTGTGTTTGTGTGTGTGTGTGTGTGTGTGTGTGTGTGTGTGTGTGTGTGTGTGTGAGAGAGAGAGATGGATGGAGAGAGTGATAAAGTGTGAGTGATGTGTGAGTGTATGCATGTATGTAAGTAATAGAGAGTGATTTTGTGTGTGTGTGTGTGTGTGTGTGTGAGAGAGAGAGATGGATGGAGAGAGAGATAGAGAAAGTGTGAGTGATGGTGATGTGTGAGTGAATGCATGTATGTAAGCAGAGGAGACTGCCTGTGAGAGAGATCGAGAGAGAGTGAGATTGAATGTGTGTGTGAAAGCAGCTGAGGACTGTGAGAGACTGAGAAAGAGGGTGAAACAGATCTTGTGTGAGTGAATGTGTGCATGAAAGCAGAGGAGACTGCATATGTATGTGTGTGAAAGCAGAAAAGACTGTGTATGTGTGTATGGGAGAGAGAATGGGCTGTATGTAAAATGTTGTTTCATTTGCTTATTTTTTTAAACATTATATTATTTATTTTATATATTTGATGTAAAATGCTTCCTCCAACACCATTAACATATACTACAGCAAGTTTGAAACAGTAGGCGGAGGAACTATTTTACATTAAAAAAAAATAATAATATATATATATATATATATATATATATATATATATATATATATATATATATATATATGTATGTATATATAAATAGTACCTAAAAATAAGTAAGTAAAACAACAATTTTACAGAGAGCCCATTGTCTAAGCACAATAATGCCCTCCAGGGTGTGTGGGTGTGTGTTAATGTGTAATTAATGCTCTTCCAGGGGTGTAGAGACCCTCCACGCAGGCGTTAATTACACATTAACACACACCATCAGACATTATTGCTTGTGTAATTAACTGTCGATGTTTGAATTACCTTGTCTGATTTGTCATTTCTTCATCTGCATATGGTCATAACTTACTTCAGTATTGCTAGTCAGTAACTGAAGATGTTTCAACTACTTCATTTGTTTTTGTATTTCCTCATTTGCATTTTCCCTGTGTAGACATCAGAACATTTGCAACTGCAAAATGTAATTCCTTTATATATTGAATATAGAATCATAACTGTACAACAATTTATCATTTTGGCTAAATAATACTGTTGTAAAATTTTGTACCCAGGTCACAGCTGGAAATGAGGCAGGGACCAGCACATATATTCATTTATTACAGATAAATAAAGTAAAATTTAAAAAATAAAATAAATAGTCTTGCTAATGGGATGGGGTGTTGTACATTTCCTGCCTAGCTCTTTTTTTGGGGGGGGTGAGCATAGCAGTTGAGAGTACTTATTTGGCTGGTTGTTGATGCTGTTAGTGACAGCTTGCCCTGACTCTGCCTAAGAAACTCTGAAACTTATGAGCTTCTGAAATAGTTTTGACTTTAGCTGACATTTCTAGACTTACGCAGACTACTTAGTTACTAGAACTGTTTCATATTTTATTCTTTAAATATAGTTTGATTACCATTCACTTCTATAGCTAGTCTGTTGTTTCATAGTAAGAAACAACCTTATTTAACTATTTAGTCATTAGACATAGGTTCATAGGTTCATAGGTTGGTACTAAACCATCGGCCCTAGGGTCTATACAAGCCTAGCCATAACAATTCCCTGGTCATTTCTTCCCACACTATTTACTTCCCTGGACCTCTGTCTAGCAGGGCGACTGACGTGATCCCCGGGGTGAATTTCAATTCTCCCGTCCAATCATCAAGGTTCCTTTTGAAGAGGGCCAAGGAGGCGCTCTGCTTGACATGTATGGGGAGTCTATTCCAGAGTCTCAGGAGTCTCTGGGTCAGGAACCTTTCCCTCCAGCATGTTTTGTTTATTGTGATGACAAGGTTTAGATCCCTGTTTGAATTTTATGCACATTTTAAAAAGGATTTTCTGATTTTTTTCTGACCATTGTGTTATGATATTACTGCATATTTTCTGTGTTTTATCTCTTGTAATTTCTTAACCCAGCCACTGGGGATGCATAAGCCAGTGCATTTCTTTGTGCCGGTCCCAAGCCCAGATAAATGGGGAGGGTTGCGTCAGGAAGGGCATCCGTCATAAAACTTGGCCAAATCATTCATGCGGACACCAGAAAATATTTACATACCAGATCGGTCGAGGCCCGGGTTAACAACGATCGCCACCAGTACTGTTAGCCAACAGGGTGTTGGTGGAAATTGGGCTACTGTTGACCGGAGGAGGAGAGGAGGTGGAAGGCATGGCTGAATGCAGGAAGAGAGGAGAAAGGCTAGGACTGTGGTAGTGAGGGTCGGAACTTTGAATGTTGGCAGTATGACTGGTATAGGGAGAGAGCTAGCCGATATGATGGACACAAGGAAGGTTGGTATATTGTGTGTGCAAGAGACCAGATGGAAGGGGAATAAGGCTAGGTGTATCGGATGTGGGTTCAAATTGTTTTATCATGGTGTGGATGGGAGGAGAAATGACATAGGGGTTATCCTGAAGGAACAGTATGCTAAGAGCGTTTTGGAGGTGAAAAGAGTGTCGGATAGGGTGATGTTTATGAAGCTGGAAATTGATGGTGTAATGATGAATGTTGTTAGTGCATATGCTCCACAAGTTGGGTGTGCGATGGACGAGAAAGAAAAATTTTGGAATGAGTTGGATGAAGTCGTGATGACTGTACCCAAGGGTGAGAGAGTGGTGATTGGAGCAGATTTCACTGGGCATGTTGGTGAAGGGAACAGAGAGGATGAGGAAGTGATGGGTAGGTATGGTGTTAAACAAAGGAATGCAGAAGGTCAGATGGTAGTGGAATTTGCAAAAAGGATGGACATGGCTGTGGTGAATATGTATTTTAACAAGAGGGAGGAGCATAGGGTGACATACAAGAGTGGATGAAGATGCACACAGGTGGATTATATCTTATGTAGGAGGGCCAGTTTGAAGGAGATTGGAGACTGTAAAGTGGTGACCCGGGGAAAGTGTAGTTAGACAGCATAGGATGGTGGTTTGTAAGATGACGTTGGTGATCAAGAAGAGGAGGAGGAGTGTGAGGGCAGCACCAAGGATCAAATGGTGGAAATTGAAAAAGGGTAATTGTGAGGTGGAGTTCAAGGAAGAGTTAAGACAGGCACTGGGTGGCAGTGAAGAGTTACCAAATAGCTGGGTAACTACAGCAGCACTAGTAAGGGAGATGGCTAGAAAGGTGCTTGGTATGACATCTGGACAGAGGAAGGACGACAAGGAGACATGGTGGTGGAATGAGGAAGTACAGGAGAGTATACAGAGAAAGAGGTTGTCAAAAAAGAAGTGGGATTGTCAGAGAGATGAAGAAAGTAGACAGGAGTATAAGGAGATGAGGTGCATGGCAAAGAGAGAGGTGGTGATGGCTAAGGATAAGGCATATAAATAGTTGTATGAAAGGTTGGACACTAAGGAGGGAGAAAAGGACCTGTACCAATTGGCTAGACAGAGGGACCGAGCTAGGAAAGATGTGCAGCAGGTAAAGGTGATAAAGGATAATGAAGGAAACATACTCACAAGTGAGGAGAGTGTGTTGAGCAGATGGAAAGAGTACTTTGAGGGGTTGGTGAATGAAGAGAATGAGAGGGAGAGAAGGTTGGATGATGTGGGGATAGTGAATCATGAAGTGCAATGAATTAGCAAGGAGGAAGTAAGGATAGCTATGAAGAGGATGAAGAATGGAAAGGCTGTTGGTTCAGATGACATACCTGTGAAAGCATGGAGGTGTTTAGGTGAAATGGCAATGGAGTTTTTAACCAGATTGTTTAATGAAATTTTGGAAAGTGAGAGGATGCCTGAGGAATGGAGAAAAAGTGTTTTGGTACCGATTTTTAAGAATAAGGGTGATGTGCAGAGCTGTAGTAACTACAGAGGGATTAAATTGATCAGTCACAGCATGAAATGGTAAAGAGTAGTGGAAGCTAGGTTAAGAAAGGACGTGATGATTAGTGATCAGCAGTATGGTTTCATGCCGGGAAAGAGCACTACAGATTCGATGTTTGCTCTGAGAGTGTTGATGGAGAAGTACAGAGAAGGTTAGAAGGAGTTGCATTGTGTTTTTGTAGACTTAGAGAAAGCATATGACATGGTGCCTAGAGAGGAGTTGTGGTATTGTATGAGGAAGTCGGGAGTGTCAGAGAAGTATGTAAGAGTGGTACAGGATATGTACAAGGGTAGTGTGACAGCGGTGAGGTCTGCGGTGGGAGTGATGGATGCGTTTAAGATGGAGGTGGGATTATATCAAGGATCAACTCTGAGCCCTTTCTTATTTGCAATGGTGATGGACAGGTTGACAGACGAGATCAGACAGGAGTCCCCGTGGACTATGATGTTTACAGATGACACTATGATCTGCAGTGAGAGTAAGGAACAGGTGGAGGAGACCCTGGAGAGATGGAGATATGCTCTAGAGAGAAGAGGAATGAAGGTCAGCAGGATTAAGACAGAATATATGTGTGTAAATGAGAGGGAGGATTGAGGAATGGTGAGGATGCAAGGAGTAGAGGTGGCAAAGGTGGATGAGTTTAAATACTTGGGATCAATAGTTCAGAGTAATGGTGAGTGTGGAAGAAAGGTGAAGAAGAGAGTACAGGCAGGATGGAGTGGGTGGAGAAGAGTGTCAGGAGTGATTTGTGACAGACGAGTACCAGTAAGAGTGAAAGGGAAGGTCTACAAGAGGGTACTGAGACCAGCTATGTTATATGGGTTGGAGACAGTGCCATTGACAAAAAGGCAGTAGTCAGAGCTGGATGTGGCAGAGTTAAAGATGTTAAGATTTGCACTGGGTATAACATGGGAGGACAGGATTAGGAATAAGTACATTAGAGGGTCAGCCCAGGTTGGATGGTTTGGAGACAAAGTCAGAGAGGCGAGATTACGTTGGTTTGGACATGTGCTGAGGAGGGATGCTGAGTATATTGGGAAAAGGATGCTAAGGATGAAGCTACCAGGTAACAGGAAAAGAGGAAGGCCTAAGATAAGGTTTATCGATGTGGTGAGAGAGGACATGCAGATGGTTGGTGTGACAGAGCAAGATGCAGAGGACAGGAAGAAATGGAAACAGATGATCCTCTGTGGCGACCCCTAACAGGAACAGCCGAAAGATGATGATGAATTTCTTTGTACAGTATGAAGCTTTTCTCCATGATTCCTGGGCTTTCTCTAAAAATGGGCTGTATCTAGATGCACACACCAGGCAAAAAACATCATTAATTAACCTGTTATAGTAAAGATTAATTACAGTGAGCCTGTTATATTAAATCATAGAATAGCAGAAGTTAAGGACGCAAACATGGTAACACAATTTCAGTGCTATACAGATTAGCAATAGGAAAATATAATTAATATTGAATGTTGTAAACATGAATACTTATCTTATGAATGAATGTTGAAGGAGGGAAGCCCTCCTGCACATCCCAGTGTTGGTGGTTACCCTGCTTACTCTACTATATTAATATCCTCACAATGGGGTCACACAACAATAGAGCTTATTATAATACTTGATTTCTATGATCACAGAGACTGTGTGAACATGAGGTTAGAATAATAAAGTAGCAACATGTGGAAAACACATCTCAGTCAGATCAGCAGATGTTAGGAGCTTGCCCTGTCCTAAAAAAACGTTTACAAATGTAATACATTATGAGTCTCCTAATAATTTTCAAGTTTAGTACAGACTGTAATTCTTCAGCATTTGTTTCTCTTTATATACAGATTAACATTTCAGGTGAGAATGCTTTCTGCTACTGCTTCTCTGAGTTTTGCTATTACAAACTCCTTGAAAATGGCATTCCTACTTACTGTATGCATCCCAGTTCAGGATTTGTATATCTTTATTTAGTGCATCCTTTGTGAATCATTACCACTGTGTTTATTTATGTCTTAAGCACATCATTATTTCTCTAATCGATACTTTAAAATCTTGTATCAACCCCTCAAAACACACGTTATGATAAACACTAACTCATCATCAACACAATCATAAACAGGTGCACACTTAAATCAAAACAGAGAGCCCTAAATCTGATGTTAATTAAAAAAAAATAGCACAAAAACAAATAAAACAATAAATGAACTGCAGACAGACAAATGGAAAATAGTATTACAACAAAATGGACCTAAGAGTAAATAATGAAATTAAATTGAATTAAACTACCTAAATGAAAAATAAACAATAAAGTCACTATACACACACACATAACTTCAGTATATTATTTATATGACAACATATAGCATTACCAATATCCTAGCATTAGAGGATAAAAGTATCCACTAAACAGCTCCATCATGGAAATCTACAGAAAGTAGCTAAACCTGTATTCTAAGCAAAGGAAATAGAAGAATCATAAGGATTCTTGTGGCCATTGTGCCTTGCTATTTCCCATCCTACATAAGGAGTCTTGTGACTATTGTGCCTTGTCATTTCCCATCCTAGATAAGGAGTCTTGTGGCCATTGTGCCTTGCTATTTCCCATCCTACATAAGGATTCTTGTGGCCATTGTGCCTTGCTATTTCCCATCCTAGAATGTACCTCACTGCTTGAGAAGGGCTAGGCCAGTCCTGTCCTGGGTGAATTTCTGAATGTACATCCTATTATCCAGGTCCCATTTGAATGAAGATAGTATATTACACTGCTATATCTGCAGGGGAAGGCTATTCTAGAGATGACAGAGGCTCAGAATAAAGCTGTCTCTCCACCTTGTTTCATTAACCTGATAAAGTGGGTTTAGAGCTCTTGTTCTGGTACCTTTGGGACAGCTTAATTTATGAAGATACAAGAGATTCTAGAGTACTGGGTTCCTCATTATTTAGAAGGCAAAGTACAGGTATCCTCTGAGGATTCTGTAAGACACAGAGAAGTGGGACGATGCCTCTAGTTCTTTTCGGTAGTTTAGGGATTTTAAGCCTATGATCCTCTTTGTTAGAAAACCTTGGGGTCTTTCCACCCGCTTGATATGTCTAGTGAGGTACATTCAAAAAGGGAAATTGTATTCTATAATTGTTCTGATCAGTGCTGAATATAAGAAGACAATTATCTTGTTTAATCTGGTGATCAACTGTGCCAAGTAGAAGGAATTCCTGTTGCTTCCTGTTGCTCTGTGACGGTCTAAGGAGAGGGAATTATCAATCTAACTTCAAAGGACCATAACTCCTTTTTACATTTTCAAGTGAGTTATTATCAATGACAATATTAGTATTGCCCCCATTTTAAAGTTAAAACATATTATGGGATAAATTGATAAATTGATATTTTTATTTGACATATATTTTTTGAGTTCATCATTAAATTATGGAATGATTAGTTTATTTGAACATTATGTGTATATTTAATTTGTATTAATTCATTTTATTTATAAAAAGAAATGGCCTGTTTCTCTCTTGTGTAGAACTTCTTGTTTGATTTCATCTATAAACGTATGGGGGTACTAAGGGGAGGCCATTTTCAACCCTTACTAAGGGGAGGCAATATGCAAGTTACCCCTAGCAGTAGGAAAGAACATTGTAACATTTCTTTCTTGTTTACATATTGTGTTGATTTTAAATCTATCAAGAACATTATTTCCAAGAATTGGAAATTATTCTCAGATGATCAACAACTTATAAATGTTGTGGGAGAAATGCCCAGCTTTACTTATAGACGAGGCAACAATTTGAAAGAACTTCTGGAATGTACTAAGGGGAAGACACATGGGAAGAAACTAGGAATGTCCAAGTGTGGGATGTGCTCTTATTGTAGATACATTCTAATTGGAACATCTATTAAAATAATAGGGATTGATTATCCGATTAAAGGAAAATTCAACTGTAACTCCAAAGGAGTGGTCTATGCGGCCCTGTGCAGGCAGTGTCCTGCCTTTTACATCGGTAAGACCGATAGACCATTCAAGAAGAGGGTGTACGAACATGTATATGCCATAAACAATGGAGATCTAAATAATGCATTGGCAAAACACATCTGCCAAAACCCTGATCATACTTTTGGGTTCTCAATTTTACATCAGGTACAACCACATATTAGAGGGGGCCCATGGCAATTTTAGAGGAACAAGAAGTTGCCTGGCAGATTCGTACATCGTCTTATATACCTCCAGGATTAAATGAAATTGTATCAATTAAATGTATATTAAAACTTAAAGCCCTTAGGAGGTAATATTAATTAATTCAGTAGAACATAGTAGAATATTGGTTTTAAAAGTTTTGGATAATGTATTATGGATTTACATGTATATATATTTTTAGCTGGGTTGGGAACTGTGACAAAATGTAGGATGTATGCATTTTGATGTATTTGTCTAGTCATATACAAAGCATAGTTACAGTATATTTTAAAAGGTTTGCACATTAATGTTATAAGATCTAAGAAGTTTTTAGGCCCATCTAGTGGCTGTATTTTAACATAAATAATACAACGAAAAAGTATTATTACACTGTGCATTTAAACATTTAAATATTCAGCATTGTTTTTATTGAATAATTGATGGCAGCTAATTGCTCAGTATTTAAATGAAGGAGAAGTGTTTGTTTAATGTATTTTAGTCTGAGGAAGGTGGGGAAAACTTCCCTACCGAAAGCGCTTACTAAATAAATAAACAATCCGTGCTCTGCCTTTTGGATTCAAAGCTTCTGCATCTTTCCACTGTTTCTTTTTGTTTCTGGTCGTTGTGATTTCATTTTTCATTTTATTTATACTTGTTAAAAGCAGTTAACATTTGTTTAGATATTTTGTGAATTATTGTTTTTATGCGTAATTCATTTTTTGTTTTTTATGCTTTAAAATTAAAATTAAATATGCTATGTGTATTAATTATTATATATATTATTTGATAATACATAGTTCAGTGGTTTTATATGAAAATTTAGGTGCACAGTATATGTTTTGCAAGTATTTTATTTTTGAGCTTTTGACTAAGTCAAATTTTAATGAGAGTTGGGTATGCTCAATTAGATGTAATTGAAATTATTTAATTGAATTCAATTAGTGGGAGTGTATTTATTGCCTAAAGTTTGCACGAGTATTTGTTCTGAAGAAGTCTGTGAATAAAGACGAAACCTAGGTAAACTATCGTCCTTTGTGGTTGATGCCAGCTTGCATTTCCTGATTACAGACCATTCCTGTGTATCTTCTTTTTTGTTTTCAAAAGTGCAGGTATCCTCTGAGGATTCTGTAAGACACAGAGAAGTGGGACAATGCCTCTAGTTCTTTTCGGTAGTTTAGGGATTTTAAGCCTATGATCCTCTTTGTTAGAAAACCTTGGGGTCTTTCCACCTGCTTGATATGTCTAGTGAGGTACATTCAAAAGGGAAATTGTATTCTATAATTGTTCTGATCAGTGCTGAATATAAGAAGACAATTATCTTGTTTGATCTGGTGATCAACTGTGCCAAGTAGAAGGAATTTCTGTTGCTTCCTGTTGCTCCATGACAGTCTAAGGAGAGGGGATTATCAACCTAACTTCAAAGGACCATAACTCCTTTTTACATTTTCAAGTGAGTTATTATCAGTTTTAATATGCTGTGGGGATATCTTGTCTACAAAATGCAGAAATGTTTAATTTTTTTAGCATTTAATTTAAGCCCATTTCAACATACAAGACCTATAGAAGTGTAAGTTCATGTTGGAGAGTTTCTGTGTCAAATGGGGATTTGACAATGACTCCTAGTTTGCAGTCATTTGTAAATGCAAGCTTCTTGCAATGCAAATAAAACAGGTGAAGTGGAAGAGTCAATAAAAAACAGCCAGAGTTCTAACACATAGTATTTATCTTCCAGGACTGCAGCAGTTACCCACCCACTCTGCTTCTATGAGTCTTAGATAAGACAGCAATGGCAGACTGCTCATGCAATATAAATTTAACAGGGGCAATGGAAGAGTTAAGAAAAAAAACTATAGTGTCTGTCTTCCCAGAACTGCAGAAATCAACCCCACTTTCAGTAGGTCTAACCACCACAAGTCCTAGATGACAAACACTCCAGGCCAAACCGGCTTGTCATTATAAGTTTGAAAAGTGACAAAATCTCAGATACATGCAGCAATACTGATTGATTGACATAACAGAAAAGAAACCACTTGAAAACAGTACAAATTTTAAAACCAATTTGATTAATACTTGGAACTTCAAATTCAGATAAAAGAGTTGTAAAAATGCCTAACAACAGAACTCACTCAAAATTGAGTTAAATAGCAAATCACAGCACTGCACAGAGTTCACTTGAAAAGCACTGCAAACAGTAAAACATATTTGATTAATAACTGTAACTTCAGATTTGGCGAAAGAACAGTAAAATACAGAAACAAATTCACAGGACCCACTCAACACTAAGTTAAATAGCTAGGTATCTTTATGTATTTCCCTTTTTCCTAGATGCAATATGGAGTCAAAACACCACTTTATTTGGTTTTAGCTTGTGCACAGGAACTTCAACTTCCAAGAGTCTTAGAATAAGACTACACAAATAAAGTAATTACTGCAACTCAGTGAAATGAATAAGAAACACTAAAAAAAAAAAAAACATAAAAAATTCATATGTGAAACAGGAAGGGGTCTAGTTGGTTTCATGTAATAAATGAAATGTCTCATACAGTAAGATTAAGAAACTTGATTTCAGGGTTACAAAATTATCTGTAAGTAAACATTTTCATTTATCCTTCACATCCCACACACACACACACACACACACACACACACACACACACACACACACACACATACATATACACACACGTGTGTGTGTGTGTGTGTGTGTGTGTGTGTGTGTGTGTGTGTGTGTAGTGCTAACTCAAAACTAGAAAATGTATTTGATAGAAAGGCTTTTATGATTGTTTATGGTTGAATTAACAATCATAAAAACAAACATGCACACATGACAAAATGATCATTTGTTTCAATCACATCTGGTTGAATTAAAGTTTTATATAGTGTAGATAAGTAAGAGTGTGCAGGAAAATGAATGTTTTCAAGATCATGTCACATTAGTTAGTGTGAGTGTTTGTGGGTTAAGGTCACAGTAAGGGTTAGGTAAGAGGATACATTTACTGTTGTGTATGTTTGGTGTTATGTGCATTCTGTGTTCTTTTGTGTTGTGTAGTGGCTCTGTTAGGGAAAGTATTTTTAGAAATGGAATATGCAGGGTTGAGGTTAGGGGCAGAGGTAAGTTTAGGTTTAGGTGGTGCACCTTACTCATACATGACAACGCTAACCCTGGCTCTAACCTCTAACCCCAGCCCTTCCCATTATATTACTAAAACTAGTTTCCCTAACAGTGCTACTGCACTATTCAGTGTTTTATGCATTTTCTCTCTTTTGTGTTCTACCATTTGAGGTTCTCACGTTTGTGTTTTCTACCTTTAGTGATATAATTCAGTTTATTCAATTAATATAAAACTGAAAATGAAAACATCAAGACAAGAACATAGAATGTACACAAGAACAATTTTTTTTAGTGTAATACCAGATTTTAAAAGTTGATTTTGCATTTGTGGTCAAACCTGAGCGCTGTGGCACTTTTTGTCTATATTGTAGGAACTGTTTGCTATATTATAACAAGCAATTTACAACAGTTCAAAAGAAAAAAAAAATATTTTTTTTTGTTAACTAAAGCCTGAATGCTGTAGCACTCTGTGCAGCCAGGGTATAAACTGCAGCAGCTGTTTGCTACAGTTTTAGCAGGCTGTTTGCTACAGTTTAAGAATGATAAATTGTTTTTTTTAAGTAAAGCATGAGTGTTGTAGTGCTCTGTACAGGCAGGGTATGTCAAAGGAGGGTTGGGGCAAAGGCACAGAAATAAGACTGGAATGGCTGGATTAATTGGGGGGGGGGGGCATGTCATGCATCTGGCCACCTGGTTGGTGTGCCTGTAAAAGGAACATTCATGTTTTTTTTTTTTTGCTCTTGGATACAGGAAGGTGTGTGTGTAGCTTATTACAGTGAATGAAGTCCCCCCCCCCATCAAGCATACCTCTCAACTGTCCCTAATTTTCAGGGACGTCCCTGATTTTGACTCAAATTTTTGCTCTGTCCCTCTGAATCCCTCCTAAAACTACTGACTTTGGGCAGAAAGGTGATGAATTACACTTAATGAATAATGACAATAATTAAGAGTTATACACCTCTTTTACTTCAGAAAAGGTGTATCAATTCATATGCTCTGATTCTCTCAATGTTCCAACTTAATAGCAGTAATATTTTAAAAGTGTCCCTGACTGTCCCTGATTTTTTCTTGACTTTTCCCTGATTCTGTTCAAATTTGTCCCTGATTGGTTGAGAGGTCTGCCATCAAGCAGAGATAGCTAAATGCACTTAAAGGGAAGTTGTGACAGACTTGACTGTTTCTCACATCACACAAATGTAATATGCGGACAGCTATGACAGGCATTAATCGTCTTTTAAGAACTGCAATACTTCTCTAGTTGTATGGACATAAATTTACAAACTTCACAAATGTGAGTTATTGACAGAACACCAGGGACAAGTATATAAAATTAAAATGTCCGTCAGCATATCATAGGGTAGAAATAGTAGAAAACCAAAACCCAAATCTTAGAAATAACATCTCCCTACTGAATTTCCAATACTCAAAATGTCAAGTGGTGACATGCCGAAAAAAAGACAAAAAATCCAGGGTAAGATTGAATCTTGAACATAGATTGCCTCTTTTAAACTTTTTTTTTTTTTGCAGGGGGCAAGCCCCACTTTATCTCCAGATGTTGGGGGCAAGCCCTCCACTCCCCTAAAGTTATATGTACCAACTTCAAGATCAGCATACCTCAGAGAAAATGTAATATACCTAGAGATGGATCTCTCTGACTTAATATATGTTAAGTCCAGACTTTTGTCCATTCAGTCTCTGTTTTGAGACTTGCTATAGCAGGTCCTGACATTTCAAATGGTTACCAAAACGTCACAAAGGTTAAGTTTTGAACACAACAGTAGTATTTTTATAGACACAAAATGGGAATAATTTTATGATAATGCACATTTTTTATATTATTTGTTTTGGGCTTGGGATTTCCTTGTTGATAGTAAGGGACTTGGATAAAGGTCTTTTGTACTTATTTACAATATTAAATCAGAAACAAGACTGCAACATGGAAATAAAAGGCTTGAGAATGTATGTACATCTATTAAATGCTTTAAGCAACAGAATTTCCAGAATAACAATTTTGCTTGACAGCTCTTACTGTAGCCTGACATTACTTACTATATTAAAAATTATACCAAGATATTGCTACTTACTCCAAAGAGCAAAGTGCCTGTAACTATGAATCCCAGCATCTTCTTCCTTTAATATTGGATGACGGCTATAGTAGTTCAGAAATAAATTATTTGCAAAATAAATTACATGCTGACCCTAGTGACAGAGTCCAAGCATACTGACAGATGGATAAGGTTAGATATAGGATCAAAACAAACAGGCCCCACGCCCAGAAAATAGCATGTTTTGATATTTAGTTTGCCAGTCCACTAAAAATCAAATCAATGAAAAACAGAAGGAAAAAGTAACCTCTAGCATTGTAATTGGCCAACCACCAAAAGTGAAAAATAGAGAAATCTGTAGTTTAAGAGGAGGTTGAAGGCCAGTATGCCACCCCCCCCCCAATTTGGAGGCTGTGCCTACTATTTTCTAACTCTGGGTTATTTATTACCCCTATTAAAAGGCCATGTGGCACTCATCACATTCCCTTCCTTGAGTTTTGAGCTAATTAATTCAGCGTTCATTGCCTGAGAATCCCGCAACCTACTTTGGTTGAATCAGTCTTTGAGAAGCAGTTATGATATCCTAAACTCCTTTATTCTAAATATATAACATCATTAAAATTTTCTCCCTCCACTCTTTCTAGCAGTGTGTATATGACATGTAGTGGTGCATATGCACTCCTTTTCACACCATCTTAACAGGCTTCCTAACACATGACATATGCCTCCATGGTAGCACGTTACTACCTCCGTGGGCCTGCCTCCATTCTGGCCTAGCATGCACTCTATTGTTCTCTGGTCAACATGTCCAGCACAGCAGTTACACTCCTCTTAAGCACACAACCATCATCCCTCCCCCCAAGAGATGCAAGTGGACAAAGTATCTTCCTTCCTCCACCTCCTCACACTGGCTCCCCTGCATGCTGGGGCTGCCAATCAAGCCCCAATTACCTGGGCTGTAGACAGGGCTCCTTCTCTCTACACCACCCAGCTGATAACCATATGATTTCTATTTACCTGAAACATGCATTTTAAGAGAGGATTGGTTTTAGTCACTCTACTGTGGTAAAAACAAGATGTTTTGCTCAGCAGATCCATAAATAGACTGACAACATTATGAGCAACGTCACTGAAGCAATGTTAAATGTTGATATATACCTGCAATGTGTGTAATGTGCTGAATGCACAAATGAAGAACCGCAGGGTCATAGTTGCTTGTGCCTATCAGAAACCGGACAGTCAGGTTATGCTTGCACAAAGCCATTATCCTTATTGGATATTCATAACAGAAGCATAAATTCCTGCACTGTTTTCAGGGTGTCATCATACTATCACTGTGTTTGCTTCTTTTGTACTTTTTATTATGTGCTTCTTGGTTTATTATTTAAGGTGACAGAATGAGGTTCCTTTACTTTTACTATTTTCAGAGGAGCACACAATGGCTTCTTGCAGTCTGATTCAAGTGAGATGTACTAAATTCTGTTTGTTGAATCTTGTGACTAGCTGAAAAATGTCTAACCTAAAGTGTTATAACATTGGATATACTTTTATTTAGTTGTGGCTCATGGAAGTCTTCTGTTGCATATAGGTTCCTTGTGGTATTTCTTCTTGTTTAGAGAGCTTGTAGTCATGAAAAGTATTTGATGACTATAATCTGGAAAAAACTTTTACCACGTCTGAATTATCCAGCTGTAGGGGATACATGTTTGGCTATGATGCAAATGTAACTTTTGCCATGAGCAATGCAAGGAAACTAAGGCTGTTGTACTAGAATGCCATTACTTATTAACAAAAAACAATTAATTTGCAAGTAATAGTTTCCATATGCTGCTATAACAAAAGCTTTTATACTTATCTATAAATGCTAATATATATCCACAGCACGTTTTATGCGACTGTGGCAGAATGCAGACAGCTACAGATGAGGTAACAAAAACATCGAAGAAAATGAAAGGATATACAGTCCACAGATGCACTGATAACATTATGAAGCTGCGTCTGCAGCAGAATGTAAAACATTGGTTATGTAAGGAGAGTCAGTAATACAAGTAGTTATAAACTATGGATTCTAATTTTTAAATGCCCTACTCTCACAGAAGATAGCTGATGCTTTGTAAACATTCTTATCTATTAATGGTTGTTCATTTGTGGGCAGATCCTCTCTGATGAACTGTTAAAATTTTGCATCAATGTAATTGATGCTGTTGGCTTGGGGCTATGAACAGATGTTATACAGCTGGACTTAGCAAACAGCTTTTGATATTGCCTTACATAACTTGATGCTGATGAGAATGGGACATCTTGGTATTATATAACTAAGTAGGTTTAGAACTGCTTGGTAGAATGATGACAGCTAACACCTTCTCAGATTACAAAAGTGTAAAAAAGGGTGTACTGCATGGGTTGATCTTGGGGTCAGTTTTTGTTTGCTATCTTTATGTCCACCTTAGTTAATCAAGAATTAGTCTGGACCAGCAAATTTGCTGATAAAGATAAAGGTACTGAGATGGCAAAATGTTAATGGCCAAATGAGACTACTTGCTGGGTTGGTCTCAACATAATAAAGTTCTTAAAGTTAATGTACTGAGGTACACTATTGCATTATGGACAAAAACTACCCCTACCCAATGGATGACAGTTTATTAAGAGTTATTGGAATGATACAGGATTTGACTTTAACAGTGGATAATTCTTTTGATTTTGATAGAAACATAACCAGCATCATTAAAAGATGTCACAATATTCTGAGATACCTGTTGCATACTATTGTAAGCATAAAAACAGCGATTTTGATTCTATTATATAAGATCTTAGTAAGGCCAGTAACTGAATATTGTAGATGAGCTTGTATTTACAATACAGCAAACATGGATTGGGCAAGTAGCCATGTAGAGATGGATTAGTTACAAGGAAAGACCAAGGATTTTGAAACTACATTCATTTGGGTATAAGTTTTCAAGAGACAATGTATTGCTAATGTATAAATGTAACAAGCATGAAATATTAGCATCTAGTATTGGGGTTACTTATCTCATCAGGACTAGTAAGAATAAACTATTGGCAGATATGTCAAAGTATCTAACAGGACTAAAAAATAGTTTTTGTGTCAGGGCTTGTAGATTATGGAACTTGCTTTCCTTGACTGTTTGAGCAACACCTAATTAAAAAGGTTTAAGAAACAAGTAGTCTCTTGGGCAGGAGGTTTGGCATTTCATCCAGATATGAATGGAGGTGACCACCTAGATGGCCTCAACAGAGGTCTTAAGCATATGTGATTAATCACATTACAACATTGTTGCATTACAGATACATAGTCCGATACAGGTCAAATAAATGAAACAGAGACGATATATTGGTATTATGTATCATGAACAAGGTCACAGCTCGAATAAATGATGCATTGAAAATGAAGGTATTCAAATAAAACCACAGCAGCATTCAACGGATATGTATGTATATGAATAATAAAACCGTTGTCTTTATTAAAGTTAGGTTAGCGCTTTCATGATGTATCCCATCGCTTCATCAGACCATACTGACAAACTAAGCTACTACATAATTTACACTACTCATTAAGATCATTAACCAATCAGTGTACGATAGTAATTAAGCATCAGGTCAACATTCCATCCAGCATTTAAAGACAGAAGTAGCTTTTTATACTGCATTCATGAAAATCAAATAAATAATTCTTAAAATAACAACAAATTCACAATATCAACTCCTTCATTAAAAACCTTAAATAAGCACACTAAAAACTGTGAATTCATATATTTAAAAAACCTTCTATTTTTTTAATTGGTTTCAAGGGAATTCTATCATTTAGGCACTTGCCCCTATCTGCTGTTAACCTAATGATCCATCTTGTCTCAAATGTTTCAGCGTCATTCACTATGTCCCTCCCACATTCATTTTCTCTGATCTTCTCTATTACCAAGAATCTGAACGTGTGTGTGGGTCCTTCAGCAGAAACATGTTTTGCTAGAGCATTGGTCAGAACCTTATTCCGAATATTTAACAGCTGTCTCCCTATTCTAAACCTCATCCTTCGGTTCATCTTTCCCACATGAGCAGACATTACAGACTGCCAAATATACCACATTGGAAGTGTTGCATTCCGCTACTATATTGAACTTGAATTCTGTGGTCAAGTCAGGATGTTTAAATAAATTTATACTATCTATATATGTGCACTGATTGCATTTAGTGCAAGGTTTAGTACCTTCTATAACATCAGCTTCAGCTTCCTTTCTACCTTTAGGATAGCACAGAAGTCTTTTTAATGACTTCTTGTTCTTAAATAAAAAAATGGCTTGTCCTCCACTATGTTCTGACATCTGGATCATGTGTTAATACTGGTCAATATTTCATAATAATATATGTGACTATATTTATATCCCTTGTGAAATGTGTTGGTACTCTAACCACAGTGTTGGTATCTCTAATATGTTCATTATTCTCATCTTGTGATGAAAAATAAGGTTTTCCCACATTACTTCACATGTTCACTGTCTCCTCTAGAATCTCCTGAGTAGAAGCATCAGTGTAACCTCTTTCCTCAAATCTAGTCCTAAGAGCCATTACTTTCTTCCTGAACTCATTTATTTATTTATTTTATATTTGTTGACCGGAAGTATCCGACTGAGCTGAAGCCCTTTTTCAGCGAAGGCCTGGGACGAAAAGCTCCAATATATAAAGCATTTTAATAACAGTTATTACACTCATAGTAATATACAAAAAGGTTGCCATTCTGGTAACAGTTTATTTATTTATTTTATTTATTTATTTTATTTTACATTTGTTGACCAGGCTAGTCTAGCTGGATATATGTCCATTTTCAGTAGAGGCCCGGGGAGATAAGCTCCAAGGTTAAAATGAATTTACATTAAAGAAATACATGAAAATAACAGAGTAAAAGAAAACATTATAACTGGTGACATAGTTATAAAGTGTAAAAATGCAGTAAGAACATAAATGGTAAAAATATTGTTATAAAAATATTGTTACAAGTGACATTCTTGGAGAATACTAGCATAATGTACAGTAATTGAGGATAAAGGAAAGTAAGAAGAAAATAGCAGTTATGTAAGTACATCTAGTGGTATAACATGTGGAAAGAAAAAAATAAAAAATTAAAAAAACACACTTTTATATATATATATATATATATATATATATATATATATATATATGAAGGAGAAATAGATCAGTGGATGTAAATATGAAGTAGATTTAGGGTTCTAAAGGTCTAGAATTTAGTCAGGTGTCAAGATCTAGAGTTAGTCAGGATTAGTACAGGGGCACAGCCATTGTGATTTGAGGTAGAGCTTAAGTTTCTTTTTAAAGAGAGATTTTGAGGGAATAGTAGAAAGTTCAGAGAGAAGCAGGTTCCAGTGTTTTCCAACAGTGTTAGAGAAAAGGGGAATCTCCAGCCTTGTTGTTTGCTTTGTCAATATTTACAAGAAGTTTGTGTGCGGATCTTAGGGACTTTAGGTTATGGTAGGGGTAAATAAGAGTAGATAGTATAGGTGTTTTGTCAGGTTGATATAGAATTTGATGGGCTATGACTAGTTGATTAATTTTTAGTTGCTGCTGAAATTCAAGCCAGCCTAGTTGCTTTAGATTAGTACAGTGGTGGGTTCTGAAAGGGTTACCTGTAGCAAATCTGGCTATGTTGTGGTAGGAGTTTTCTAATTTCAAAAGATTCTTTTTTGATAAGTTAGTAAATATGGGTGATGCATAGAGAAGGGGAGAGATAAGGTGGGAGTGGGCAATAGTTATTCTAGATTCTGGCGTGAGGAAAGGTTTGATTCTGTAAAGAGAGCCTATTTTTTATTAATAGTTTTCAAAGTGTTGCTTATATGGGTATCGAAGTTAAGGTTGTTGTCAATGGTAATGCCTAGTAGTTTGGTAGTAGGATCTTGTGATATAGGTGTGCCATTTTTAGATGTTATTGTAAAGTCTATATGGGGAGATTTACTGGAAGGTGTGAAGAGAAGGAGTTTAGTTTTTTTTAGTTAAGTAGGAGACAGCATTGTGAAAACCATTCTTTTACAGAATTAAATATGTGTTGTGTAAGGGAGTGAAGATCTGATACAGATGTGGCTGAGCAAATCAGTGTAGAATCGTCTGCGTATTGTATGCATGTAGCTTGGGGAACTACTTGGTGGAGGTCATTGATAAATAAAGAAAATAGGAGGGGACCCAGTATGGACCCTTGGGGGACACCAATGTTAACAGGTAGCTGGGAAGATAGAGTGGAGTTCCAGAGTACTGCTTGATGTCTGTTATTTAAGTAGGATTTGAACCAGTTAATAGGTTGGATTTCAAGTGACAAAGATTGAAGAATGTGTATGAGTATTTGGTGGTTGACCATGTCAAAAGCCTTGGACAGGTCTAAGAAAAGTGCAGAGGAAAGGGTGTTATGGTTACGATTTTTGCTGATTGTGTCTGTAAAGGAGAGGAGGGCAGTGGTGGTACTGTGGGAAGGTCTAAAACCATGTTGGGTATTAGAGAGTAAGTTATTTTGGAGAAGATGGTCAAGCAGTTGCTTGTGTATACATCTTTCCATAATCTTAGATAAGGGAGAGAGTAGGGCTATAGGGCGGTAGTTAGAGATTTCAGTAGAATTTCCACCCTTATGAAGAGGAATAATATGGGAGACTTTCCAAAGTTTAGGGACATATCCCTCAGTGATGATTCTGTTGATCAGTATGGAAATTGGGTAGGCTATGGATTTGGCTGCTAATTGCAAGTATTCTGCAGGTAGTAGGTCAGCAGAGGGAGTACATGGTTTGAGTTTTTTGATAAGGGAGAAAATATAAGTTGTTGGGACAGGTTGGAAAAGAAATAGGGGAGGTGGGTTTAAGTTGCCGTTAGATATATTTGTGTTTTTGCTAGAGAGTTGACTGGCTAGAGTTTGAATTGTTTCGGTGAAAAGGAATTAAAGTCATTAGCAATTTGGTTGGGATTCTTTATGTCAGAGCCTTGTGGGTTGGGTGTGATAGGTTTACTTGGCTGTAGTAACTGATTTAAGTTTGCCCAGAGCTTTTGTGGGTTATTTTGGCAAGTTTGCTGAGATTTCAGGTAATAGTTTTTTTTATCAGTCATTATTGCTTTTTTGGTCTCATTTCTCAGTTGTTTGTAGTGTTGGTAATCTGTTGCATTTTTAGTTAAGTGAGATTTGTTCCAGATTTTATTTCTGAAATGGATTTTTTTCTTAGTTTCTTTTGAGAGCCAAGGGGCAGATTTAGTACTAATTCTAATAGAGCGAGTGGGGACATGGTAGTTGAGTATGGCCAGAAACTTAGCATTAAAGAAATCTACAGCTTCATAAAGAGAAAGGTGTTTTAAGGGGGACCAGTTACATGCATTCAGTTCACTTTGAAATAGCTCCAAGTTGAAGGTTTTTTTGGTTCTTATTGTTCTAGTTATGTTTTGGGTAGGTGGGCTGGTTTTGAGCCTGATAATGTAAGTTTATTTTATTTTATTTTTATTTTACATTTGTTGACCGGGCTAGTCCAACTGGATATATGTCCGTTTTCAGTAGAGGCCCGGGGAGAAAAGCTCCATCAGTTGTACACTTTTACAAAAAGGCATAAATGGTTACATAAGAAAGATAGCAAGTAAAAACAATAATATAATCAGATAAAAAATACATTGGCATAAAAGTTCACATAACATCATAGCAAGTTAACCAGATAATATAAAAAATAAAGTTTTTTTTTTTTTTTTTTTTTTTTTTTTTTTTTTTGTTAACAAGGGTTGTTAACAAGGGTAATGGAAGAGAAGTTAATAAGTGATCACTTATATCATCAGAGAGGGTTCCTGTTTCATAAGTATGGGGTTGATTGTTGATGAGTATCCAGTCTAAGGTACTTTCTTTTTTGTTAGTTTTATTTATTCTAGTGGGGGAGGTGATAGTTTGAGAAAACCCATAAAGGTTAATATGGCTAGTAGGGTGTTTGTTGTTGCAAGATTGCCAATTAATGTTTAAGTCACTTAGGATAATTGTTTCTTGGGGTAAGTTTAGTGATAGCCAACAGAGGATGTTTTCGATGGTAGAAATATTATTTCCTGGGGGGACATAGATGCAGATAATAAAGATAGATTTCACTGAGTTTAGTTTAGGTTTGGTAATAAGAATTTCAGCATTAGAGTCCTGTGGAGGTTTTTGGTGGAAAGTGGTTATTTGAAGGCTAGATTTAAAAATGATAGCTATTCCACCACCTTTTTTAGATACCCTGTCAAGACGCAAGATATTATAGCCAGGAGGGATGACTTCAGTGTCTTTTGTTGATGGTTTTAACCAGGTTTCTGTTAGACAAATAATATCAAAGGAATAGAGTTCTAAGAGAGCATGGAGTTGTGTTGTTTTGTTATTAACACTACGTATGTTGATGTTAGCTATTGAGAGTGAGTTGTTAAGTTTTTTAAGTAGGGGGTTAGCAGTGGGGTTTTGGTTAAAGGTCTGATTTATAGAGGAGCTAATTGGACCTGGGTTTGGGTGAATATCACCATTGTTTAGTGAGAGTAGTAGGGTTAGATATGCAGTGTTTGTAGCTTTACTTTGAGGAAGGGGTAGCCTTCTAGGATTTAGGTGAACATATTTTATGTGGGTTATCCTATGATATTTAGGTAAAGGATAGCTAGGTGTGGAAGTGATGTTGATGTGATGGTTTTGGTAGTTAGGAATTGAAGACGTAGATTGTTTAGTTGGGTTGGGAAGGTGTGATAGTAGTGGGTGTTCATAGGAGGTTATAAGGTGTGCTAATATTAAAGGGGGAAGAGGTGAGAGCATGAGTAAGGTATGTTTGAGTACTAGGGTGGGGAGTTTATACATTGTAAAGTTGGATATTAAGTTCTAGTTACTAGTACAAATGCAGTGGGTGTGGTATTGCAAGGCAAAGGTAATGGTGGTTGTGAAAGGGAGTGGTTAAAAAAGAAATATGAAGGGAAAAAAGAAGATTGGTTAATGGTGGTGTGGTTGTGATTGGAGGAAAAGGTGAGGGGGTGTGGCTAGGTAGGTAGAAATGTAGAGGCACTGGGGTGGGTGGGATTTGGGGGTAGGGTAGGGGAGCGGAGTGAGCCCACAGGGCGAACGGAGTGGGTAGAGACAAAGGAAGAGAAGGTAGCGAGGAAACAATCAGCAATGCAGGTAACTACAGGTTGGAAGGCAGGATATGAGTGGAAAAGGTTTAAGATAGAGGGGGAGTCTAGGGAAAAAGACTGCTAGAGGAGTACAAACTGAAAAGGCACCATGTAAGTATGAATAGGAACAGGCAAGAAGTTTAGTAAATAGATTGAGTTTACAAAAATAGCACAGAGAGAGAGGGAGTGATAGATGGATGGGGGAAGGGTGCCCCTAGTGGGCAGTTCTGGTATTGTAGGTGAGTTTGTAAGGGAGCTGAGTAGTGTAGGAGAGTGGAGAAAAAGAAATCTATAGTGAGAGGGGGTGAAGGTAAGTGGAAGAGGTGTGTAGGCTGTTAGGTAGATACAGAATAGGGGTAAGGCAGGTGGCTGCTCAGTCTCCCAGTGAACTTTGGAGCCCTGAAACAGGTCATGGATAGGGGTCTGCTTTACCAGGTAGATTTAGTCCATAACATACTTATTTCTTTCCTTGATAGAGGGTGCAGAAAATAGGAAACTGGAGGTTGAGGCCACAGGATTTGGATAGGGTTCTTAACACACCAGGTAGGCTGTGGTTATATCAGGAGCAGGATAGGGTGAGCTGGATACTTACGGGAGAAAGGGAGATAAAATGTAGAGGAGAGAAACAGAGTTAGCAATTCGGAATTTATATTCAAATAGGCAGTAATAGCTAGCAGTAACACTTATAACATTGAAAATAGTGATTGTTAAATGAGAGGTAAGATGCATACATTTAGTCAGTCTAAGCAGTTCTTAAGCACTTCTAGGCAACAGCAATCAAGAGGTATAAACAACAAATAACACAATGCAATGGTACAAAATGCAAGTAAATATGGTCAGCAGTAAAAGGGATATCAGCAAGATGGGGTACCTGACAATGACTAGTAGTCTATAGGTGCATGTTAAGAAATTAAATGTGGAGGTCCATACTCCCTAGGGAAATATGTGAGGCAATTAATTTATGAGAAATTACTGAGGGCAGCACAGGCAGGGAGCTGCTAATGTGCAGCAGGTTTGCCGCATATGAGGTCATAAGACCTTCCCAGATATAGAAGGAACAGGGCTGACTGCGGTTTAGTAAAATGAACAAGATAAAGGGGAATTAGAGATTGCCTCCTTCAAGCAGGAGCTGCAAAGGGGTAATACTACCTACAACTAGTGTGAGCTTTAAACAAGAAAAAGAAAAAAGGCACCACAGTATATTTTAAACCTACACATCTGCAAATTAAAAACTAGTCGAACTTGGCTGTGAGGATATAATACAGTTACCCAAGTCATTCAGATTAGTCCTTAATTGTTGGCTTCATTGTAAATAGCCATGTCGGCCAAAAAGCATTAATCACAATGTTGCACAGTATAATTAATCATGTGCTTTTGGAAGGAGTTCTCTTTGGTGGCTGGAAATACAGTGAATAACACTAAAACCAGGCTAACTGTTAGGACGTGTTCAGCAGTAAAAAATATACTAAGGAAGATGCAGGGAAATATGCGACAACCCAGCTAAATGCGCGGACAGTGCTCCACATTGGTGGAGTAATTCACAAACAGCCATTTTACCTGAAAGAGCTTAAACACATTAAGCTAGGCAAACCACAGTTGTATAATTGCAAGAACAGCACTTGTTTGCAAAGCTACGAGTAGTCCAGACCAAGTTCTCGGTCTCACACCACGTGGGTGGCACAGTAAACAGTCGTATGTTAAAACATATAGCCAGAGGGAAGCTAGTCTATCCACAGAGTAAAAAGACTTGAAAAGTCACTTAAATTGCCAAGAACAGAAGTAACATTAAGGATCTAGGCAAGGTATGAGGTGACAAGAACACAAAGTGAGCAAATACACCTTTGTCACTAAGCACAATAACAAACGTGGAGTGTTGAAAGATAAGCAAAAATAACATTCAGACCATAGTAAGCATTTCCACTGGTCAACAACCATTCAATAAACAATGCAATCACTATAAAAGCCAGATAGTTAGACCACTAGTACCACTTACCACGGGCAAAGATGCCAGGGCAAAGTGGACAGCAGCCAGGGACCATCAAAGGGAAACTAACTAAGAGATGGTGCCTCACAGGTCAAGAGGTATAAATAACTTTCCACGAGACAATGAGGCAGCAAGGAAAGGGAAAATGTGTGCGATAAAATGCAGGTGGGCGGAGCCAGAAGGTAGTTACTTAAGTAGAGGTTAGTGGGCAAACAACAACCGCAGGAAATAGGGGAAAAAAAGCAAGAGAGGAGGATTAGGGCTGGAGAGGGAGTAGATGGCAGTACAACAGTAGATATCTATAGATAGCGACAGAAAAGGTGTTCAATAGCTAGAGACAAAGGAAAAGAAGTTAGTGAGGAAACAATCAGCAATGCAGGTAACTACAGGTTGGAAGGCAGGATATGAGTGGAGAAGGTTTAAGACAGAGGGGGAGTCTAGGGAAAAAGACTGCTAGAGGAGTACAAACTGAAAAGGCACCATGTAAGTATGAATAGGAACAGGCAAGAAGCTTAGTAAATAGATTGAGTTTACAAAAATAGCACAGGGAGAGAGGGAGTGATAGATGGATGGGAGAAGGGTGCACCCTAGTGGGCAGTTCTGGTATTGTAGGTGAGTTTGTAAGGGAGCTGAGTAGTGTAGGAGAGTGGAGAAAAATAAATCTATAGTGAGAAGGGGTGAAGGTAAGTGGAAGAGGTGTGTAGGCTGTTAGGTAGATACAGAATAGGGGTAAGCCAGCTGGCTGCTCTGGCTCCCAGCAAACTTTGGAGCCCTGAAACAGGTCGTGGATAGGGGTCTGCTTTACCAGGTAGATTTAGTCCATAACATACTTATTTCTTTCCTTGATAGAGGGTGCAGAAAATAGGAAACTGGAGGTTGAGGCCACAGGATTTGGATAGGGTTCTTAACAACCAGGTAGGCTATGGTTATATCAGGAGCAGGATAGGTTGAGCTGGGTATTATTTCTTTTCTTGATAGAGGGTGCAGAAAACAGGAAACTGGAGGTTGAGGCCACAGGATTTGGATAGGGTTCTTAACACACCAGGTAGGCTGTGGTTATATCAGGAGCAGGATAGGTTGAGCTGGGTACAGGGGCAAAGACGCCAGGGCAGAGCGGACAGCAGCCAGGGACTAGCTGTGGTTTATTTATTTTATTATTTATTATCATCATCATTAACCGTTAACCTTGAGGTCCTTAAGGCCTGTCCCTTAACTACATTTATGAAAATATGTTTAGGACAACTCTTTTTGTGAAGTAACATATTCCCATGACAAACTTTTCTGTGCATTGTAGTGGAGAAATTCCCCTTATGGTCCTTATAGACCAAAATATCAAGGAATTCAATCTCTCTCTGTGAACTTTTGATGTCAAACTTGATGAAGTTGGTGCTATTCTCTATATCACATTGAAAATGTCTCAGTATAACCTCATCACCACACCATAACAAAAAAAGATTGTCTACAAATCACCTATAAAATATTATTTGATGTCATTTACTTGAGTTGATATTGTGAATTTGTTGTTATTTTAAGAATTATTCATTTGATTTTCATGAATGCAGTGTAAAACGGTATTTCTGCCTTTAAATGCTGGGTGGAATGCTGAACTGATGCTTAATTACTATCATACACTGATTGCTTGATGGTCTTAACGAGTAGTATAAATTATGTAGTAGCTTTGTTTGTCAGTATAGTCTGATGAAGTGATGGGATATATCAGGAAAGCACTAACCTAACTTTAATAAAGACAACGGTTTTATTATTCATATAGAGGAATTGTGGCTTCCCCATGCATTGGCTGATACGTTGAATGCTGCTGTGGTTTTAATTGAATATTGGTATTATGCATTAATATATTGTTGAGTAGTGCTGCCTTCATCAGGACCTTATTCTGTATAATTACATTTGTGAATGTGCACTGTATTTTTCCAGTATAGAGAACTTGTTGCACTACAACAGGAAGCAGTATCATTTGGAATTCTACATGTCCTCCAAAACTGTGTCTGTATTATACTACTGTACATGTTAGTCATTTGACAGATTATCTGTTCAAGTTATAGGACTCTTTTGGCACTGTCTAGCAGTTTATATTGTAGATTCTACTGGGAACCTTCCTACTTGCTTTTGACAGACTTAGCTGTTGGCACAACTATCTGAAAATGTCTGGCAACTTAACTTGCTAACAATTTGCACGTAGACTCATGTTGTGAATATTCTTGTTTGCCTTTGTCAGATAATGTGTCTTACCCCCTGCTCTTCATGGAATTTTGGTAAACTTATTTTTACAAAAAAGTTAAACTGGGAACCTCATGCCTTGTTCATTTTATCCCCTGTGATTAGGATTAGCTACTTCTATGTTTACTAGAAGTTGCATTTCAAATAATTATGTAACAGTTACAAACTATTACTTGCCATCCCTTACTATGTACGTCCCAGGATGCTCCTTTCCTGTGAGATAACTCCTGTCAGTTATGTTTATACTTAATGCTTCTCTACTGTCTAGATTTTTGCAGAAAGTCCAGATTATTGCTTCGTATTTCTGGTCTGTTCCTCATAAAATCTGTGGTTTTCAGACAAACTATCAAGAATTTATGTCACTAAATAATGACATACATTTAAGTTTCAGAGTTCATATCCTTCACATTACACAGGTGAATATATTCTGTTATTCTAACAACTTTCTAATGTATTTATTTATTTATTTATTTACTGGACATTAGGGACATGTTACAGAAAGCATGAAGAAACAAGTCTTTTGTTTTGATGGTGTAATTTGCTAGTTAGTATAGTCAGATTTTACAGCTGAGTGGTAGAACCAACCTTAACAACATAAGCAGGGGGTGCTTAATTGTTAAGGTCAGGTTGCATGCTACACTGGTGCTTAACTGTTTTCTCTTTTTCTGAATATTGGAGCATAATTAGTGCATTTCATGCACTACAATCTTTATTATACATGGTTTGCACATAATTAACACGTCTGTCTGCTCCTACCTGATCCAGTGCTGAATTGCCCAAGACGTCCAGGGCTGTGCATGCACAGATTGATTGACACCCACTTCATTCCCCCATTCCCATTCCACAGCAACCCTGTTTACTATTACTTATATAAATATGTAATCACACGCACTCCTACAGCATCAACACATCTTCGAGTTGAAGGACATGAATCACAACTGAAAAATCACAAATGCCTTCAACTAATAGACAAATTATCTTTTATTAACTTTACCTTTCAAACACAAACATAAGTATTCAACAATTTTACAGGCAATTAAAGCTATACACAATTTATTTGTACTGCACTCATTTTCTGTTTTGGATTCTACAAATGGTAGCTGACAGAGAAAATCTATTAGAAAAGATATAAAACTCCTATGCAACACATCCTTCATTTATTATCTTAAACACACTATTGTTATCCTGTTGTTCAAATAATTTTTAATCTATTGGTTCCATAAACACAATCCCTCATATATCCACAGCAGTGCTACAGTGCTTAGGCCCGAAGGCCATTGAGGAACATTGATTCACTAAATGCAACATTATAAACTTCCCACATCCAGATGTCAAAATTAGATTTCAATTAAAAAAGTCTTCAGTCAAGGAAAATATTATTCTAGATCCTATATATTGTTTGAGTTATAAACTTACACCTCTAATTATTGTTACTTAACTAATGTCACATCTTTAGTAGCATTTTAATAATGTGTTTATGAACTTGGCAACCTTTTCCTGTGACTAAATCCAAAACCATACATTATCACTAGGTTCAACAGCTTAAAACTACACTTAATGTTCTTCCTCTGGCTTCTTTACTTCTTCAAACTCTACCTCTAAAATAAGAACAATCACTGCAAATAAGATACATTTACAATGTTTCTATATTTAAATCATTAACATAATCATTTAGCTCACTCTTACCCTTCAAAATCATTGCAATTTCATATAGGCATGTCATTGGGGGTTCAAATACAAGTAATGCATCATACCCCTCACAAGACAAAGTAATTTAAATAATATTAAAATGCAAAATAAGCACAGACCTACAAACCTTTTTTTAAATACAAAAATGTGCATGTTTTCTACTTCAGTCAGGTATTGTCATGTCAGGTGATATTCAACATTTATAATTTCTTCCTCATAATCTAAGTGCTTGTTGTCCAGTTCTGTCCTACAAGCCAGTGAAATCTTCTAAGGATTTCTCACAAACTATACCAACTTATTCAGTTACAAACTCAAATGTAGCTACACCTAATTCTGCAACTAAGTTTTGGCTTATAACTAAGATATGCCTTTTAGCAAAGAATCTTAAAAAAATATTTATGATTAAACACCACAATATATATATATATATATATATAGATATGGCTTACTATTTGACAAACAGCATCAAAATATCAAAATATACTGTAGTGATAGCAGTTTTCACTTTAATAGTTCTTATATATTCTAACATATATATAAGAGATTACTAACTGGTACAATTTTTTTTAGATTTAAAGTAGGCATTTGAGACAGTTGATTATAAGCTATTACTAAACAAATTGTTAGGCTTTGGTAGCCTCACTGGTGGTGTAGCCTTGACTACGACCAAGGTAACATCAGGTTGAGTGGCTTGGGAGCTTGGTAGTACAGGCTGAGAGGATGAGTGTGCCTATCCTGGGGGAGGCATGCTGTGGAGCTCTGGAGGAGGCCATAGCTCAGACAAAAGATGCTAGGCCGGGGGGGTATATAGGAGTGAGGAAGGAGTACCCAGTGCTTCAGCTTGGGAGCCAGAGATCAACTCAGGCTGCTCCCTATAGCTTGCCCAGCCATACCAGTCAACCTGCAGCCATTAAAAATCTTAGTACTTGTCTTTAAAAATAATAGCAATGGCCCCAAAGAGGAACACTTTCTTATTTTTGGAATAGATGGTCTTTGGATAGTAGACTCCATATAGTTAGCGATAAGAAATCTGTGCAGGCTTATTTCAGTTAGTTAATACAGTAGGTACTCTTGAACAAATCTGTTCTATATGGAAATTCAGAAGAAAATCAGTAAATCTCAGAAGATCAAAGCAGTAATTGAGGACAAAAATCATAGCAGTAAGCCTAAATTATAAGAGTCCAGCAGTATACATCCAACTAACTGATTATGTAGGGCATAGGGGAGGGGATGTAGAGCTAATGAAAAACATTGCCCCATCCCCCCCAGAATGATAGCTACTGCTCCTAGTTGCTTAACTCTCACCTCTGGGCTGAGAGATAAGTAAAATAATTTTTTGGGTCACCCCATTACATCATCCTGCAGCCTTGCTACCCAGTGCTCCACATCCATGTCAGGTCTACTGACAGCTCTAATCACCCCCGGAGTACTCCATTTTCTTGTTGGGACAGGTCATGGAACTTAATGGTGTTCTAGGGGTCTTGGTGTCTACGTCAGTCTGGTGGTTTTTCCACATGCCATGCCCTCTGATCCCCCCTCCCATAGTCTAATGGTAGTGTTCAGAGGGAAGACACATTGAGGATGTGCTAAAGTATCACCCTGCCTCAGCAGCAGCTCAGTCAAAGACCCTACCCTAGCCACTCTTAGGACTATACCTCCATTTCTGTAAATGTCCCCTGCCTCCACCAACGATTGTGTGGGGAATGCCCTCGAGACCAACCTCCCTCCCTCCTGGAATGGTAACACCCATCCTTCTCCTGTCACCAGCACAGCTAATTGAGCCTGAGTTGCCTGGGCCGTAATCAGGGCTTCATCCACCTACTCCACCAGAGCAGCAGCATTAAGTATAATGTGAGTTACCTGAGCCCCTTGACATGAAGGAACAAATGGGTTAATTGGGTGAAGTGGGAGTGGGGAAGCTTGATGGTCAAGGCAGATGGGAAAAAAACAGAAAATTGTTAGGCTTTGGTATTGATATTGTGTTGAGTTATAGCACAAAACATGATTGGATTATGCTTTGTAGCCCAGTCACAGCCCAAGCCTCTTATCTTCTAAATACTCTGCCATTTAAACTAATGAGTGAAAACTATTACCTTCCACTTGTTAATAAACTAAAACATTGAATCCTACTTATCCCTCAAGAAACTATGAGGGCCTGAAGCTCCAAGAACCACAATATTCACTAGCTTGTACCGAAACAGGTTTTAGCAAAATAGCCTCTGTAACCTGGAATAGCATACCAAACAGTATTTCCTCTATAACATATTTCTTTGTTTTTAAGAAAAAGCTAAAGTTGCATTTGGAAAAAAATTAATAAAAATGTACATGTTTTGCAGACTTCAGATTTTGTTTACATAAATTTATAACAGTGCCTTGACATATTGTTTCTTTAACAAGCTGTACTATGCATGCTAGACTAACTAGCTGAATATATGCAGCTGTAACTTAGTTTATTGCACACATGACTATCTTTCACTTTATATATGCCATTATGTTATATGTCGCTTGCATGGCATTGTAAAGTTTGTGTATTTTTGTGTTTCTCTTCTAGTCAGAGTCAAAATGGTCATTCGCCTGTCCAGTTATCTGGTTAACAAACAAAAATAAAATAAATATTAGCCATCTTATGGAAGAGAATCTTACAGACTAATCTCACTCTTACCCTTTATTTCAGTGATTCTTGAAGAGGCTGTTTCCATTCAGCTAAAATGTTACATCAAAAATTGCAGACTCCTGTGTAAAGTAGCCTCGATTCTGGAAAGGACACAGAAAGAGTGTCTCTGGGCCGGTCCTCACTAATGTCATTTAGAGGCACAAAGAAAGAGGGCAATTGTCTGTCTTGATTTTTAAAGCCTTTAACTCTGTCGGATAGCATAGAATCATAACAAAATTGTGCCCATATTGTTTAGGTAAAAATGATCAAAAACAAATCCAGATATCATTCAGCATCATCCATTGTACCAGTGATCTGTGATGTCTCACAAGGGCCATCATTGAGAACTTTACTGTTTATTTATTATCAAAGTTTTGCATTGTTGATCTTATATTAACACTTTGTCCCACTCCCCTTCAATAAACACATCACACCAAATGACATTTGTTGACCTTTACTGAAACTTCCATAACATAGCTTTGTTCACCAACTTTATTATTTACAACTGAACATAATATCATTGATTCTAAACACAGCATAAACATCCTTGTAATATTAATCAGGGCAGCGTACCTACTCACCCTGCCCCAGTAAGTAGCATCCATACCTCTGCTCGCTTACTTTACTTATGAAGTGCCATCCTTGTAATGCTAATCAGGGCAGCGTACCTACCCACCCTGCCCAGTATGCAGGGTCCATACCTCTGCTCACTTACTTTACTTATGAAGCAGCGTCCCATCTCACTTCATACCATTCATTGAATTACCTTCCACCAAGTAAGCAGCATCCTTACCTCAGCTTACTTATCTATTCAGCAAGCTTTCTCCAACTGCTCCTTTTCCTTTCCCCAGATCTTTGAAATGAACATCCAGACACCAAAGGGAGAAAAGAAGAGGGCAAGTCTGTCATTCTTCTCTGCCAACCAGCCTGACCAGGCTGATCCCCCTCCCTTCTACCCAAAATTATTCAACCAACTACCTCCCATAATGGGAAGGGGTTAAGCAAAACATCATTCGGTGTACCCATCATCTGTAAAATCCTTAGAATCCTGCATACCGTCCCTGAAACATGCCCTACTGAAACTAAATAAAGTAGGATTACCCATGACTCCACTGTACCACCTGGACATCCACTCCAGAGAATACATTCCTTTTAGACTGCTTCCTACCAGCCACTAATCATGGCTCAACCTGAATGGAATCACAACCTATAGCCACAACCCTGTCAACTGTAGCATATCACCTTAGCCCACCAAACTACTCAGTTCTGGCTGTGCATTAACCTGATTACTGTAGGGAATAGTCTAACTCCAAAACTTTTAATGCCCAAACCCTAAATGGGAGAAAACTAGCACCCCTTGACCTAGTTCCTGAAAACTCGCCTATCCTCAGCAATGAAGTACTCTACGTGCCCAGCCATAAATACCCCCAATTCACTCATTACCCAATGACAATCCAGACTAGAACCCAGGCCACCTCACTCAGACCTCCTAGCAACTGTCCAAACTAGAACACTCAAGCTACTAACCATCCTTAACCATTGCTTGTCCCTGGCCTTTCTCTTCCCCTATGTTACCTCTACCTGTAGTAAGGAATTTAAACCTGACCTACAGCTGCCATATCCTGCAACCAAGCTTCCCTTAAACCTTCTAGCTCCTGTGTAAGCAATGCACCCAGTTTCTAAAATTACCCCAACACAGCCACCTACCTACCATGCTTCCTAAAACCCTATCTACAAAACTCTGCAAACCACAAGTGAAATGATCATTGTGCTACTCTGTAAAACCTTAACCTGTTAGTGACATTAACACTACCTACTCAAGGAACAAGTTTGTACCCGTTAGGAAAAAACTCTGGCCTCCAATCAAACAAATACATGTGATTGACCCTTCCCCCAAATATGGTTTAACAACTGGAAGAATAACTATAATCCCGCAAGGTTCCAACTTCCTGAAAGCAAGGGTTGAATTCAGCTGGCTTGCAAAGAAGAGAAATATAGGTCTAAAATAAAACCCATTTGAATTCAATAAAGTATGCCCCACATGCCCACCACCTCCTGTCAAACCTTAAGTGTACACCATACACCCTGCCTTACCATACTGAAACCATCCCCTATTCCTGTCTACCTTATGTTATCTGCAATAAGCCCACACCCAACTCTATTCATCTGCCAAGGTCTAGCCCTAGTAAAGTAAGCCACTACCACCATGTTAAGCTATCAAGTAATGAACATCTACCCAAGCAACCTCTTAAACTAACTGACATGCAACTTCACTAATGCATAACTCCCCAAACCCAAATTCGAATGATAACCATGCCCCATCCATCTATCTCTTACCAAACTGTTATGAATGACCATAAATTCACCCCAGAAATCCCCATGTCCTTCGATGGACAGAAAGGACTGTATGTGGACTAAGAGACTGGACTTAGCTAACCTTGCCACAAATACTCTAACCATTACCCTCATAATTTCTTAAGCTCCTAAGACTGTTGTGATTCTAGCCCATCTGCCACCAAAGTCTCCAAACCCAGCCCTGTATTACCTTGACACAAACATACCACCCTCTGCAACCCCATTGTGTCCAACTCCAACTAACAAAGTCCATACAAGAAGAATGCATTACCTTCCAAAGTCATGTGAAGAGGACACTGACCACTGCTTCCTCAGCGCACCCATCTCTGATGGTATTACACACCACACATGCCAATGGGACTCCACTGAGACAGCTTCCATCACTTTCAATCTGCTTCCTTCTGATCAACTGATGCCCACTCAAATTCCATACCTCAACGATCTGCAAAAGAAAAACAATTAATCACCTTGCCTTTACCAAATGAACATGTCTATGTGGCAAATGTTATCACTATTACCCCCACCCCTTTAATATCTCTGCAAGTTATCTTACCGAATAAAAACTCCACATGGAAAAAAAATGCAAAGTTCAATTAAGGCATAACTAAACTAAATTCCATCCCATCTGCACCCTCAGGGCAGAATTGTCTATGCATTGCAACTCCAAGATAAACAAAATTGGGACAAAGGACCCACATATAGACAACTTTAAGACCCTGCCTGTACAAACCTAGGAATCCAATAGAACAGGCTTCCCACTAACATGAAACCCCTGAAGAGTATACTGTCCAAACCTCAATTGTTTATTACTTCCTAACTTCCATCTGTAATGATTTGCCCCTGATTTGCCAATCACAATTGCATGAAAACCAACCAAAATGAGACAAAATCTGGACACTCTAAAAATCTGTCATCAAAACACCCCACCCCAGAGCCTGCTGTCCTAACTCCCCCTCTCAGACCCAAAATTCTGGACAGTGCCACAAATAAAAGGTGGGATAATGACCCCAAAATATGGTCACTTGTAAAATATGGTCTTAATACATACCGAATAAAACTGCTTGCCTGCCATACCATATTATTATCCTAACCTGAATAAAAGCAGGATTTAAACAGGTAGTAGGCCAGCCTACCCCACCACACTTTAGTACTAGTAACCCTACCGTACTCTAGTTTTCTTCAACCACTAAATTAGATCTAACAAGAATACCCCACTAGAGAAACCCACAGAGTGAAAGCCAGAAAAAAATGAGCTGCGAACCCCACTGAACAAAATAACTAACCTAAGGTGGAACCGCATTCGTTCTAATTAAGGGTTCCTTCCCTTTTTTTTTAAATTTTATTTATTTATTTTTTATCATATCAAGAATGGCATGTGCTCTGCACCCACTGTCACCATGGTGCCCTCACACCATTGAAAGCAAACCACTAGCATAAAATAAGGGCCAGAACAAATCTGTACAGTTATGTAAGAAATCAGTGCAACCCTAACTCTTCCCCTGGCTGAAGCAGTTCTCCACTTTAACCACACATTCCTAGCCACCCTTAAACTCAAGCTCCACCTTAGAAAGAAATCTAAACAACTCATGAGACTGTGAGGCACAGTTTGGAACTCTTGAATAACTAGTAACCTCCTTTCCCCCTCCTTCTAGCCTGTAATACCGAAGTTGATATAATAACAGGTTTTGCATTAGCATTAATTTTCTGAAGAGTATGAAGTGTGAGACTCAAACGTCTGACATTATTTTCTAACTTTGGTCTTTAATGATTTCTCATTAATGTGCAAGAAAACCACAATTTTATGGAAATGGCTCCTACCACCAACCAAAATATGTGGCAAAATTCTGTACAGTTGAGAGGTATGTGCCCTACCCTCCGCAGCAACTAAGTCAGTACCAATCATGCCCTGCTGACAATCATTCTTCACGGGAAACACCACCCATGAAAGCATACTGTGCGTCACCCTTACCAACAAATCATAGTACAGGTAACTCCATTCTCAAAGAGAACCTTCTCACCCAATCCGCGAAAACAACTGTATGTGTGTTTTTATTTTTATTTTTTTTTTTTCTAGCTACTTTCAATATTTTGGCTTACAACCTATAAATCTGTTAAGACCTGTCAGTGTCAACTGGCTTTTGTGATTTAAGATTTAAGGCTTGACAAAAATATTTTCAAGAAAACTGCTAATGCTTTTACTCTTGTATTCTACTTTAAATCCTAGATCCTCAGATTATTTTATTTATACAAAGCCACAATCCCCCGCACCAAACCATCAAGGCCCAATCCTCTGTACCCACTGCAGACAACATGCAACAACCCCTGACCCGGCGATCCACCACAAATACGTGGCCCAGCAATGATCAGCACCCACTCACCAAAACATCTGGCCTCACACAGCAGCAGCCAGAATGTTGTCGACACACACAGATACACAACTTATGCTTTCCAGAGCAGTGAGCCCAAAGCACTTCTGAAATGGTTCCACAACTCCAAATGAATACTCACAGCCCCTAAATTCACCAGAAACTTCCTTCAGAGTAGCATATACTATCTGACAAAGATGTAACCTCTATAGATGGTCACCTGGGACATCCATAAGAACAAGCCTCCTTTCAAGTCCCATGTCACTGCTCATGTGTGACCACCTGAAAAGTGTCCGCTGTCACTGGGTTAGGACACACGCAATACTCCAACTGACAGTGGCTACCTCGACCACCAGACCACACAGACTTACTCAGAGAAAGAGAGAAAAAAAAACAAGGCTCCCTATCCTGAACAATGCAGCCCAAAATCCTGCCTTCATCCATCATAAAAGAGAACAAAACAAAAAACAAAAGCAATACACTTTCAACACTCACAAGGACATGAGAAAAGAACAACGTGCATTCACTCCCATCCTGAAGGGAGACATCAGACACCAAGCAAGCAAGCAGGTCATTGAATCATGGTGACAAGTGCCCAGTTGTACCGAGGACAGAAATTGAAAAGAAGATGCTTTTCAATTAACCAATCAACCCATTTATTTATTATTATATATTTCTCTCCCCTTTTCTTTAACAACATTTCATTGCGCATGCACGGTGGTCACCTCCAGACCATGAAAACAGCAACCACAGCTTCGTTCAGCCTTCATCCAACCCCCAAACCACCATGGAAAGAAGCTGAAGCAACAATGGCTGTAACCCTGTACAACCTCCTGTACTGTGCCACTCTCCTCCCAAAGCAGGGCATCATCCCACAAGGCCAACAAAATGCAATGCAGATGGCATTGCCCTATCCTGCAATCTGAAGGCACACAATCCCACCTGCAGACAACCACTCACACTCTCTGCTCATGACCAGAACAGCAACCACTCACCCCAGACATCACCAGGTCGGGCACTGCTAACCCCAGACTTCACCGACACACACCACCAAAACCAG
>NC_056728.1:838608637-838671137 GCF_019279795.1 Protopterus annectens | reverse complement strand
GACAAACATTTGAGTTTAAAAGACTCCACATCCTTCAGAAAATCCATGCTAATGCAAAGTCTATCATCGATTGTCTAAAAGTCTGTAAGAGCAATATTTAAAATATGTCCCTGTTTGTCCCCCCATAGGGTTTGTCCACAGTGTTTGCTCCAAGAGGTTGAGAGGTATGCCCACCATGAAGCAAAAAGCTGATAAAATAACAGGTTTAGCATTAGCAGGAATATTCTGAAGGGTATAGCTAAAATAACACAACAAACTTTTTTTTTTATAAGTGCGATAAAGTTTAAGGGTAGCTGCGCAGGTGTGCCCGTTGCTTAGCTATGCTTAGTCCAGGTTAAACAGCACAAAAAGTAAAATAGCAAGAGACATCCAATGTAAGCTGTATTGCAATAGTGTAGTGATTAGAGCACATGCTTTGCGAGCAGCCATTCCTGGTTCAATACCCACTGTAACCATTTCACACTTTAAATGTGACAGCAGTGCATAAACAATTTTTTTGTATTACCTACTAAATAACATATATTTGTCAACCAGAGTACTGGTCCAGATGTGAGGTGTCAGTGTAATAAAGTTGTGAAATCCCCATATAAATGCAAGTGCCTCATACAGTATAGTCACACATGAACAAATGTAATGAAAGCACATTGGGGGATGTCAGGGACAGTAAACAAATTTATAATATGTTATGAATGATGAATCAATGCCATACAGCAGATAGTCTATAAAAATGAAAAATAAGCAATGCAAAGCATTGCACAGCTCTGCTTATCAGGTGTAAGCATTGTGTAAATATGACTGCTAAGCAATGAGTAACCCAGCAAAATGGATTTGCCCATTGGTAAGCAGTGCTTAACCTGCCCCTTTAAGCAATGCCAACCTTAGCTAAGCAGGTTTGCCCATAGCTTAGTTTAGCTCAGCATATCCAAAACCATCTAATCATGGAAAAGGGTGGGAAATCAGCTGTATTTAAACCCCACAGGCGGGAATACAGCTCATAACTGGTTGCAGCTTCCCACTGTTGGCACTATGGCTGGAGTTGGAGAGGGATTGCACTTCTGGGTGCAGCACTGGGGCATCCAGGAGTCCAAGGTCATGGTAGGACTCCTGGTAAAAAAACATGATGAGAGACTGCTGCAGGGCCAGTACCAGGGCTCCCAATATAAAGCGGAAGCCTGGGATCATCTCTCCCATGACCTCACCAGTGCCATTGGTATCCCTCAGACTGGTGAGCAGGTCAGGAACCACTATGCCAACTTGAAACAGAGGAGGAGGGAGCTCTTGCATCAGTGGATCCAATAATCTAGGCAGAGGGGTGATGTCCCAGCAGTGTGTAACTTCTCATCCTAGTAACTGTTTAATAATGTCCAGCCTGTATATATGATGGATAGGTATGGCTAAATATTTCTCTATTTCTCTTACAGCTGCAGCTGAGCTGGCTATGAATCAGGAATCCCATGCTAGTAGGCTGCAAAGGCTACATTGTGAGGCTGGTGAGTAGCAATCCTGCTTGTAGTAGTCATAACAAATAAATATAAAAGTAGTAGAAAGTCAACTGCCAGTATAAAAACAGTTTTGTGTATGGGTTGTACTGAATAAACCAGACAATATGACAGTAATAGTCCCATATAGGTCATATTTAAATAAAACTGTAACTGCCTGGCAATAAAGCTCTAAATCCTGCACTGGTTGTGTTTACTATGGTATCATATGGCATTTTTAGTGTTGAATTCTCTGAATAGTAATGTTGTATTAACCACTGTTACCCACACTGTGCTACATAATAAAAATGTCTAGGAATGTCTGTATAAGACCATTGTAATTACAAGGTCAGAGTGTACAACTGAGGGAGCCTTAGACAGAAACAGTGAAGAAATAGATAGCAATATCCAAACAGCACACTCTACTGTGACTTAAATTGTTGTATTTTTAGCAGACATAGCCATGGTTCGAATCATGTGAGTGGTAGTAAGCTGCATGCACAATCATACCTCTCAATTGTACAGTTTTGTTCAGAATGTCCAGATAATTATCTCATATGTTTTGCCTGTTCCCCTGTCCCTGTGGTAAATCAGTGGGATGATCTCATATTTGTAGTCAGCAGATAATGACATACATTTGATTTTTAGACCTCAAAACCCTCAGAAAAAGTATATGAAAACAAACCCTGTCACTCTATCAGCCCTCCAAGTTTATGAGAGCAATATTCAAAATATGTCCCATTTCCTCCCCCATGTTGTCAAGCTTTGACCAGAGTGTGTACAATAAGAGATTGAGAGGTATGTGTATAATATTAACTCGGAATCTGGGAATATGTGTAGAAACAGTCAGGTATTGTTAATAGACATTCCCTCCACAGGTATACCGGGTAAGAGATGTAGAATTTAACTATAAAACAGTTGAAGTATACACTTGTTTACAAACATACCACTGGCCAAACCAAGGCCATAGGGTAGTTAACACATGATATTATATGATGTATAGAATATGATGAATATTTTATTGGACAGACTTTTTGTAGAATAGTCTGTTATGAAATTTAAATATTTTAGATACATATTTAATAACATTAATTAAGTATTTATTATAAAATAGAGGTTATTTTTTACTATTTAGTATTATTATATTATATTACTTTATTGTTATTTTTTATTATGTTATTTTATAAAGTGATAGAATAATGAGCTATGAATTGTCACTACCGAATACGAAATTTTACATGATTTGGTTTTTGGAAGCTAACACAGGAAATGTCTAAACACACATATTTTTAAAAAACATTTTATTATTTTTTAATATTTAATTGATCCAAAGTAAGCATCATGATTCATATTTAGTTAATAAAAAACAATTTAACAGTATATTACATAGTATGGATTTACATGATGAATATAGCTTTAAGCCGATAACAGAGGAACGCACTTTGGCGCCAAAAATGTTATTTAAACTGTTAATTGGAAATGTTTCTTTGTTCTGATGAAGCCTACCAGCTAGGTGAAAGTGCTAAACCATGTAATATATGGATTATATGGATTAATTGTTTATCGTTGTAAGTGTTTCATTAAAGCCTTGCTGTTACACCGTGGATACTGCATTCCCTCTTACTTTGTTGTAAAGAGAAGATAGTGCAGTCCACTTTATTTAAAGTTTGTTTTCTCTTGCAAAAAATTTTACTTTGGTAGTGTAATAATACCTGTACCTTACTGATTAGGGCAATGAGCATTAAAGTTGTGAGAACTACAGGGATATACAAGTTGTTAATTGACATCTCTCTTGCCCCCACCATATCTGCAACAATAATCTAAATACACAAATCAATGGGTATGTTTACACCAAACCTACTGTTGGGACATATGTCCTGTTGTTCAATAACTATTGAAATGTGTTTCTATTAATGTTCCATGTTGAAATACTATCAATGGTGGCCTGTTGCTATCAATGTAACCTGGATGCTGTTGTAATGCCCACCACTGTGGTTCCATATATGCATGTGTTCTGTTTGCTATGCAACTGTTCCAAAAACCTACTGTTGGGACATATGTCCTATTGTTCAATAAATATTGAAATGTGTTTCTATTAATGTTCCATGTTGAAATGCTATCATTGGTGGCCTGTTGCTATCAGTGTAACCTGGATGTCATTGTAATGCCCACTGTGGTTCCATATATGCATGTGATCTGTTTGCTATGCAACTGTTCCAAATCTGGTGTTTTGGGTTAATGGGAATATCTATGCATGCTGTTATAACTAATCATGGAATGTGTTGACTATTACCAACCCACATATATTTTAAAACTGCAACACCATAGCACATTTGGGAAGGCTGGTCCCAGCAGACCCACCTCTTCCACCTCATCTGGCCATGGCACCAGGCACATCTGGGACCCACCCTGGGACCACCTCATCCGCTGGTCCTGCACCACCTTCGGTGGAGCCACCTCAGGGGATGGAGCTCACCCCACCCCCGGGAGTGGGCGCGGACAGGAAATTATCACCCGTAGTCAGGTCTGGGACTTGGTGCATAGCAAGCTCCACAGGTAGTTTGGAGATCTGCTCCACCAGCTTGAGGGCCGCATGGCACAATTAGAAGGTCAGCCTGCTCCTCCTACCCAGCCCACAGCACTGCCACCTTTGGGCCATGAAGGTGCAGTGGTGACTGCCCCCACTGTTTCCATTTGGGGGCTCATGGGCTTCTGACTTCCAAATACCCCTCTCCGTCGAAGGTGTTTACCCCCCACATGTGTCATATACTGCCCCTGTATGCTGTCTAGTCTGTCTTGTCTGTCTTTCTACCCAACCTACCTCCCCAAATATACCTACTATCCTTCCTCAACATCACATTCTCACCTTAAAAAAAAGGGCAATCTGTTCCCCCCAAAATATCTCGCCCCATACATAGCTGTCCATCTCACACACGTGCCCACTGGAAATATGTAATCTGGTGTAATTGGCTTCAAAACATATTATTGCTGTCCTCACCCCTCTCTCAGGGGTTTGGGTGTCCAAATCTACCTCCAAATTCAGTTTATATGCACAGCTGTTGCTCTAGAAGAAATGGACAGCTATGGACCTTCCCTATACCTGTCCTGTACATCCCTAGCTACTTTTCCTATTGTTTTTCTCACTGCATGCCCCCTTTTTCACCACTTTCCTATCACTCCTTTTTCTTTTCTTTTAAAGAAATTAGCATGGGGGTAAGCGGGAGTAATCACTTTTAAGCAGTAGTAAGTGGGTTTAAGCCTGTTTGCATGGTGGTAAGCAATGCCTACACAGAATAAGCAATTTTCTGGTTAACTGGCTGTAAGTATATTTAACTGGAAGTTAGCATTGCTTACCATCGCACAAACCCACTTACAACTGCTTAAAAGTGCCTTAGTCACTCTGTATCTAACAGTCCTTGTTCTGCCCAGCAAGAAAATAATTAGCCCTTGCAAGTCTTGAACACAGTAGCCTGCACACCATAGCCACAGAGATTTACCACCACACCATTTGAGCTGTATATAAATATGATGTTTTGTCAAACATATCATGCAGCCCAGTCATTCAACAGTAGGGAAAATGTGATGTATGTGTGTGTGTGTGTGTGTGTGTGTGTGTGTGTGTGTATATATATATATATATATATATATATATATATATATATATATAGTATTTATTTATATGTGTGTGTGTGTGTGTGTGTGTGTGTGTGTGCATGCGTGTGCATTGCATTCGCACGTTGGAACCACATTCTGAACCTTTCACTGCAAAACATCTGACCAAAAGCACTGTTAATGGGGAGAGGGGGTCCAAATTAGGGGTCTCGTAACTATTGCCATTTCCCCTTCCTCTACAGCTGAACAGATATGCCTTGCTGCACAATAACCAGCACTTGCAAGACTTGAACCTAGGATCCTGCACAACACATCCACAACAAGTTAACAGTAAGCCATCTCAGCTGTAAGATGTCAGGATGATATCTGTAGAATATGCAGAACAGTCAGTCTACCATAGGGAATGTACAATGTGGAAGCACTAAACATTCCAATGAGACATACACACACATACACACACACACACACACACACACACACACACATATATATATATATATATATATATATACACACACACACGTATATATAGATACATATATATGTATATACACATATACACATATAAAGATATTAGTACTTATATGTATAAGAAGAGTGTATATAGAGGATGCACAGCATATCAAACAGCCATTATTCCTACATTTTCCACCTTTTAAAATGGCCAGTGTTGGATTCATTCCTACAAATTAATTATTGCATGAAACATATGCAAAGGAAATGACACCACACATAACTTTGCCTACACAGAAATGTTTATGTACTGTTTAATTGTTTATGCCATTTCTTATAGCAGATAGGTGTTTGAAATACATAATAACTGATAAATGCAATTCTCAAGCAAAACATTTGATACAGTAATGTGAAAAATATAACATACTTTTCTGTCCAGGCTAAGGCCTTCAAGTAGTACAACAGTAAAAAAACACTTACCTTGAAGATAACAACCAATCAACACTTAATTACAGATGTAGTTCAGCAGCCACCAATTACACTGTACTCAACCCCTAGGGGGAAAAGTATTAGTTGTCACAATGTAAATGTATCTGTTACATAATGCTTAACTTAAAACGTCACTATCACACTGACAAACAGAACTGTGTGTAAGACAGTAAGCTGTAGCCCACCACTGTCACATGGTGAATTATATGAAAATGTACAGCCATATACCTCAATGTTTCCTTACACTGATATCCCACACATGTTGTAACAGCCTAGGTTAAAAGCATTTAATACCCCTCCCCCATAAAATGTCTTACAAGGGCATATAACAGTGTTTTTCATACACTGACCTCCGGACTGTACAAGGTCACACACGTTTTGTCCAGCTGTTGCCCTCATATATATGGACCCTACCCTACAATTTGTGTAGGAGTCCACAGCATCACTGGAATGATAGCAGAAATGCCAGCACTAAATAATGATAGGCCATTACCTAACAACCTATTACTGCATGACATCTGGACAAAGCCTGGTATATATGTGGAGGACAGAGGCTGGAACAAAGGGCCATATTTGCAATATTGCTGTTATACACTGTGAAAGTTGTTGGGGTTATAGGATTGGTTGCAACATACCCTCACTCAGGAATATGAAGTCAGAAACACAAATGGATGTTGCCATGTACTGATAGCAATCAACGGAAATAATGCCACTGATATGTCAGACACAAGACCTGTGTGGTGAACAGACAAAACATAACAGCCAATCCTTTGGCCATCATGTGGATAGGCCCACAGCTGAGAGCTATGCAGACAGGCTACATTCCATGCAAAACTAGCATGTATACACAAACCCTGTAAAACCAGCAGTATTCAATGCATATAACAGCAATACTCACACTGTCTGTAGGTCTGGAACCTTATACACACATGTATTTGGCCTGTGTTTGCATGTCCTGTTGTAAGAGATATTGCAACCTGCTGTCTGTAACATTGCTGCCCACACACAGGAAGGATGTCTTCCATACAGGAAAGTTAAAGGGACAAAGCCCACATGATGTAGCCATTTATAGTAGTGTGTTGCTATGACATTGGCTATAGGAAGTACTACACAGCTGGCTGTATGCAGTTAGCAAACGGGGAACACCAATTTGTGCAGAGGCCATCACCTGATCATAAACATCATCTACAAAAGCCATGCTGCAACCTATTCCAACCAGCTTGATCCCTGTAGTAGAGAAAGAGAAAAACAAACAAAAATCAGAAATAATAGTAAAAAATAAAAATAGTACTAAAAAAAAAAAACAAACAAGGTAGACATCCTGAAGTGCAATACAGAAAAGAGCATACTAATAAAACAGGTATGCGAAACATGTCAGCATGTAATTGAATGTAATACTTGGTCTATAATAATGGGACAGATGATTTTGAAAGCTTGACATGTGCCATCAAGACTTGATGTAATGATGTCCTACTGAACAACTGCTATGGACATAGCATCTGGCCTTGTGGGCAGTGGGCCATACCTGTCAACTGTGTGGATCTGACAGAATGACAAGATGTAACCCATGCAATAAAAGATAAAACAAATGAACTGGAAAAATGCAAAAATGGCACTGGACAAGGTAGCAACTGAAATGAAACAAATATTTAATCCAAATATGTAAACACTTTCATACAGGATAGTACCTGTACTTCCTCAGACAAAAGTAAAATCACAGCAGAACATTACATTTATATACATCCTCCCAAGAGACAACCCCACCTAGTTAGAATCACATGATTAATTAAACAATTAATTAACTACAAATATAAGCAATACCAAATACAAAAAGTTATTGAAGTGCTTGTATGAGTAAAAGATATACGGAATACATATGCAAAACATGAATAAGAAATATAAATACTAGTATAAAAGACATAAATAAGAAATATGAATACTAATATAAAAGTACATTCCAAAGGACAAGTATCTATAAATAATCCAAAATAATGTACATATATCATAAAAAACCTTCTACAAAATTAAAAAGGTAGCACTATTTATGAATGTTTATATTGTTATAAAAATTAATGTTATTCATTTAAAAATGTCATACAACAATTAAGTGGCTCCCTATCTGATAAGGCTTCTAAGTTTCAATATACATGCTATAGAGCACATTTCATTGATGCCAGGATACTTGAAGGCATCACATCTGAGTTGTATATATATATATATATATATATATATATATATATATATATATATATATATATATATATATATATCTAGATACACACACACACACACACACACACACACACACACACACACACACACACACACACACACACACACACACACACACACATATATATATATAAGATGTGTATGTGTACATATATACCAACACACAACAGGCAAATTTTGAGAGAAAAGTCGCTAAGGACTCAAAGGACAATCATAAGGCCTTCTTTAGCTATGTTAGAAACCTGGGAGGAAACTCCCAGATATGCTCAGAATTAGTTCAAAATGATGTAAAAATTACTGAACCTACAGACATTGCCAACATACTGGCTGACAGGTTCAGTGCAAACCCCCCCCCCCAAAAGGTGAGATATCTATACCAGAGAATTATAGCCCCCCAAACATCTCTAACGCTCAGGTGAGAACTGCTCTCTCCAAGGCAAAAAACACAGCATCCATGGGACCAGATGGTGTCCCCAGATGTGTGCTCCACGAACTCAATGAGGAATTAAACCCGCAGTTAGGGCAGCTGTTTAATCTTAGCCTCACCTCAGGATACGTGCCTAAGGAGTGGAGTACGGCAACTGTGGTCCCACTTCACAAAGGAGGTGCCTCCACCGACCCGGGAAATTACCGTCCCATCAGCTTGACAAGCTTGATCTGCAAAGCTATGGAGAGGATCATAATGGAACTCATAAATAAAGACATAGGAGGCTTGCAGACTTTGGATCCAACCCAGTTTGGCTTTGTCAAGGGCAGATCATGCCTTTTAAACCTGGTGGACTTTTTCAAAACAGTCACCAAGGCTATTGATGAGGGAAAGGCAGTGCACACAGCCTACCTCGACCTGGCAAAGGCTTTCGACACAATACCCCACTCAGGTATCATTGAAAAACTCATCAGCTTAAATTTAAACCCATACATCACAAGATGGGTTGCAAATTGGCTAAGTGACAGAACCCACAGGGTCAGAGTTGCTGGCGCCATGTCAGACTCAAAGCCTGTCACAAGTGGTGTCCCACAGGGCTCAGTCCTGGGCCCTCTCCTGTTCGGCATCTACTTTTCAGAAGTACAAGCAAACACAGGAGGATTATGGCTGACAAAATTTGCAGATGACTGCAAACTGGGCGCCATAGTTGAGAACACATCTGACACAGATATCCTTCAGAAGGGTCTTATAGAAATGGAAAACTAGTACCAGAACCATGGCCTAAAGTTAAACGCCAAAAATGCATAGTCATACCCTTCGGGAAAAACAAGGTTACCCCTAGCTACCATATAGGCGGCAACCCACTAAGCACAGAAAAGGTTATCAGGGATCTGGGTACCCAGGTTGACAGTAACCTTTCATTTGATACTCACGTTGCCAAAGTAGTTAGGAAGACCTTCTACATTGCCCACCTGATCATGAAGGGATTCACATCTAGATCAAGGGAAGTCATCGTCCCCCTGTACTCATCACTCATCAGGCCAATGATTGAGTACAATGCCCCATTCGGAATGTATCTGACACGACACCTGCAGCAACTGGAAAGGCCCCAAAAGCTCCTCACCAAAAGGATAAAGGGTCTCAAAAATATGTCCTATGCTGCCTGACTGAAGGAACTTCAGCTCTACTCAGTCGCCACCGTCTGCTCAGAGGTGACCTGTGCCTGACATACAAGGCCATGTCCAACCCAGAATTGATGAACATGCTTCACCTCAAAAAATCTAGATCCCTCAGAACTACAAGGGCGGGAGACTTAAACCTTGACACGGTTATTAATAGGACATGCTGGAGGGACAGATTCATCACCCAGAGACTCCCTATGCTGTGGAACAAAATCCCGGTACATGTGAGGCAGAGCACCTCGCTGGCTTTGTTCAAGAGAAATCTTGACCAATGGATGGGAGATCGCAGATATACCCCAGGGATTATCTCAGTGTCACTGCTTGACAGAGGCACAGCAAAATAATGGGCATAGTATCCTCCAAACTAAAGGGGTGGCGAAAGCCACAAAACTCTGGCTAGGCTTATAAATGCCCTTGGGCAGATAGCCTAGTATAAACCTATGAACCTATGAACACACACACACACACACACACACACACACACACACACACACACACACACACACACACACACACACATATATATATGTGTGTGTGTGTGTGTGTGTGTGTGTGTGTGTGTGTGTGTGTGTGTATATATATATATATATATATATATATATATATATATATATATATATATATATATATATATGTGTATATGTATAGATATACATACATTTCCCCTACTGTTGAATGACTTTGCTGCACGATATGTTTGAGAGCACATCACACATATCTGCAGCTCAGATGGCTTACTGGTAAATTGATGTGGCTATTGTGTGCAGGGTCCTGGGTTACACACTTGCAAGGGCTGATAATGTATTTGCTGGCCAGAACAAGGGCTGTTAAATACAGAGTGGTTAAGGCACCCGTAAGCAGTTGTAAGTGGGTGTGAAATGGACAGTCATGTATGGTGTGACATTTGTGTTGGTAACAGATTGCTCTTTTTGTGTTAAGGTGAGAGTGGGATGTTAGAGAAGGATAGTATGTATATATGGGGAGGTTGGTTGGTTCGGAAGACAGACATGACAGACAAGACAGCATACAGGGGCAGCATATGACACATGTGCTGGGTAAACACCTTGGACAGGGAGGGGTGTTTGGAAATTGGAAGCCCATGAGCCCCCAAATGGAAACAGTAGGACTGAGGTCCCCAGCCATGGGCAGTCACCACTGCACCTTCATGGCCCTAAAGGTGGCTGTACTGGGGGCTGATCAGGAGGGGCAGGCTGAACCTCTACATGTGTCACGAGGGCCTCAAGGTGGTGTAGCAGATCCTACAATTCTCTGCAGAGCTCCCTATGCACCAGACCCTGGACCTGACTTCAGGTTACAGGAGGCCCCATCCCCTGAGGTGGTTCTACCTGAATGTAGTGCAGGACCAGCAAATGATGAGGTTCCAGGTTGGGTCCCAAATGTGTTGTGGCCTGGTGGCTCAGATGAGGCAGGAGAGGTAGTTCTGCTGGGAACAGCCTTCCCAAACATGTTATTGTGTTGCAGTTTTAGAACATATGTGAGTAGTAATACTGAACACAATCCAGGATTAGTTATAACAGCATGCATAGATATTCCCAGTAACCCAAAACATCAGATTTGGAATAGTTGCATGGCAGACAGAACACATGCATATATGGAACCACAGTGGCCATTACAATGGCATGCAGGTTACATTGTTAGCAACAGGGCACCAGTGATAGTGTTTCAATATGGAATATGAATAGCAACACATTTCAGTATTTGTTGCACAATAGGATATATGTCCCAACAGAAGGTATGGTGTAAACATACCCACTGATGTGTGTGTTCAGATTAGTTATGCAGATATGGTGGGGGGGGGGATGTCAATTAACAACTATGATATCCTTGCAGTATGAGATCCTTAGACCTTTTTACCTGTTTATGTCTTGCAGGTACCATGTCAAGAGAGCGACTGCCGGTGTTCACCCCACAAGAGAACAACATTCTGATCAACTTCCTGGTGCATCACCATGGAACTCTCTTTGGGCATATAGCCCATGATCTGCAGGAGAGGACTGCCCTGTGGAATGAGCTCGTCCACAGGGTAAACGATGTTGGCCTGCATAACCACAGTTATGAGCAGGTGCGACATCTTTGCACCAGCTTCATCCACCACACCCATCAGCTTGCTGCTGCAGTTAGGAGGGACCAGCTAGACACAGGTGGGGGTCATGCCATCCAGCCCCCACTGACACATGTGGAGGAGCTCCTTATCAGCCTTGGGGCACCCGCCCACCAGCAAAGTCAAGAACTGTAAAATAGCATGTGGAGGTGGGTGCTACCCACACAGTGGACAAGGAGCATGCAGGTAAGGCCCCATGGCACATTAGTAGGCCACTGTTACTTATCCATCCTCATCTGTAAAGTATCGTCATGCATATGTCAGATAACATAGCCAGTTGCTGTAGTGTAGTAATGAACAGATGTGCATAATCTGTAGTATTGTGGGTTTGTACTGTTGATGTACTAAACTGCTGCTCCCAACCTGTACCAATGCCACAGGTGTGGCTACTGACATCACATCTCTCACACAACTATTGAGGGTCCCTCTGGTATACCTCTGGGGCAGCAGCCTGTAGCTGGTGAGTATAGAGGTCATTTGTTCAGGTTTGCCAATACACCGGCCATGCTATGGCCATGGCATTTACCATGCACACATTTAACACACCTACCCATAATGCATGCTGTACATATTCACTTATTATTGCTGTTAACTGCACTGCATTACAGTGGTGACCATGGTAGCATATCTGAAGGGTATGCAAGGGTCCTGAAGTATAACTAAGAACATGTCAGTGCAAGATGTGTGGACAGAGATGAACATAATTGTGGGGCACATGGCCTACAGAAGGGACATGTCTGAAACATTACCCTTATACAGTGGCTACAACAGTGAGTATATATACCAGTATTACAATGGCAACTGTTGCAGATCTACACAACAGCATATCACAATACCACATTCCACAACTTCTACAACCTGTAATGTGATCCTAACATGAGCAATGAATGTATGGAATCCTATGTTAGGACAACAAATATGGGGAATACATACCTTAACAAACAATGGAAGCATATCTGTGCACACATTCCAACTAACATAGGTTCATAGGTTGATACTAGGCTATCGGCCCTAGAGCCTATACAAGCCTAGCCATAACAATTCCCTGGATATTTCTTCCCACAATATTTACTTCCCTTGACTCCTGTCTAGCAGGATGACTGACGTGAACCCCGGGGTGAATTTCCCATCTCCCATCCAAGCATCAAGGTTTCTTTTGAAGAGGGCCAAGGAGGCACTTTGCTTGACATGTATGGGCAGTCTATTCCAGAGTATGGGGAGTCTCTGGGTCAGGAACCTATCCCTCCAGCATGTTTTGTTCATTGTGATGACAAGGTTTAGATAACTGGAGTGTGTGGCTATGAGGGACTGGGATTTCCTTAAGTGGAGAAGGTCCAACAGCTCAGGGTTTGACATGGCCTTGTATGTTAAGTAGGGATCACCTCTGAGTAGACGATATGCCATAGAGTACAGCTGGAGTCTTTTTAGATGGTCAGCATATGGCATCTGCTTTATGCCTGTGATTCTTTTAGTGTATTGTGGAAGCAGCTTTTGAGGTACTGCAGCATTCACTCATCTTGTGTATGCACCTTCCATCAAGTACGGGTCCTCAATGTCACACCAAGTAATGGTCTGCTGTCCAAGAAGTATGTCCATGACATTTGCCCACTCACCTGCAACAGAGGCAGTGGGGGCTTGCACACATCTTACAAACCATGGAATGGATCCCATATCCAAACGGTAGCACTCAGGAGTGGGAGAATAGCCTTACCTCGCCATTGCATATACCATGGCAAACAGTGCAGACAAGCATGTATGTGATGATGAAGTATGGGACACCATTAATGTAGGAAATAAACAGATGTCCATCCAAGACAGATGACAACATATGCTGCAAACTGGCCACAGAGGCTGCCCAGACACATGCAACAACTCTGAGGGACTTGCAGGCATATAGTGGGAGTAGGGTGACAGCCATGTGGACATAGGTCAGCAACACCAACAGGTGGATGTCTAAGTGGATGTGCAACAAGTCGGAGCTGCTCCCATAGTGGCAGTACCAGCACCACATTGCAGGGTGGGGGCTGTCCATACCACAACACAGCAGGCCACGTGCACGTGGCCCTGGCTGGTCTCAACAGGGACCCGGCTCCAGCAGACATGTGTCATCAACAGGAGAGAGTAACATATCTGGCCTTGTACCTGGTAGTGCCATTGGAACCTCTGGCAGGCACATTTCTAGTGTCCATGGCTGGAGATGGTGAACTGCACACCCTGCCATGTACGGTCTGCAGCTGTCCAACAAACCCCTGTAAAGGGCAGCCACATGGCCGAGCTAAGTGCATACATACACATACACACACACCACCAACACAGCTAGAGCACCTCCATACCTACACACACCACATCTACACAGCCCAATTTATAACAACCCCCCCTAACACACACATTATGTCAACCAAATGGCTCAGCCTAGGTCTCTGGCAAACCCACAACACACCCTGTGCATATGATGATACCTGTGCCACATCCCTGCCATCCATACTATCGATGCAGGGACAGGCTAATATGGTTCTGATGCACAGGGTGAATGTACTAAGGTGTAGCAATGTAATGCTATGTAACATGTTTTTAGCAGGAAAGTTTAATGCTTACATGTCAGGATGTGTAGCTGTCCAACCATGATGCATTATAGCTGTTATTAACACTGAGTGTTTGTGGTCTCCATAATCTATTCAGTTTGTGTTGTAGGTATCTATGTGTCAGCAGGATGTTGGTCTATTGTTGTTTTCTACAGGGGGTATGGCACTGTGGTGACACATTGTGTCATATCCTGGGTACAGCTGAACACAAAAGGTATGTATAAGAGTTACTGCATGTGCCACATGGCTGATAGGTCTGAGGGGTTGTATACAGGTGAGTGCATGGTGGCTGATGTTAACAGCTCATCTACAGTGGACAATGGTATGTGTACTGGGTGGCACACACCACATGTTTGTGTGTAACACACACACACACACACACACACACACACACACACACACACACACACACACACACACACACACACACACACACACACAGGCTTTGGTGTTGATGCAATACACAGAGAATACTGTACACATGGATGTACTTAATTTTGCAGTGAACCCATTTTAGCCTATGTAATTCCACCAAGGCATAATAGGCAAAACATCACATCAGTAAATAATCAGTCTGCTACTTTAATGTCATTAACGATGGTACTGGCAGGATATATGTCCCCTTCCCAAATGTAGTGCAATCCCAGTGTTGGTAAAATAGGTGTGCTGGTATGGGTGGCACAGTCCTTTACTTTGGAGGGTGTGGAGTGGTGTAGAGTCACACATAGTGTTAGTGACCTCTACCTAACCTATTAACATACACTGTACAGTATTACAGCAGACTAAGCATGGGGATACACACAACAATAACCCCAATGAGGGTGGTTGTGTCCACAACATCAACAGCCAACTATATATACCAACTCCAGTATCGCTGTATACTGTATATAGTGGGGAAGAGGGCATTTACACATCTACTACTACGTTTGATGGAATGAATTTCCATGACATGATTCCTTTGAAATGCTAGCATTTGCCACTCAGTTCTCGGACAGATGACTTTCTGGGACATGTATATTCTGCAAACTGAAGTATATCCCTTCACATACACACACACTTACTTGGCAACACTGAGAGTAGAACCCCTACCTAGGTACTTATTGCTACTAATGTGTTTGGCCTTAATTGCACACACCACACAGCTTTTAGGATGAGGTGTATTCCGAGTCCCTTGTTAAGTGAGGAACATCAACAGGCCTTGTACAGTATAGTAATGGGGGATGTACTGGGTGTTAATGGACAATGCATAGTATGCCACACTGTCATATACACATTGACAAACACATAGTCATAGACACATCTGAGAGACCTGGGTTTATCAGTGCTAACTACCTTGTAATTGAGTCCATTCTGTTACAGCTAATTTGCACACAGCACATGCATCATTGGGCTAGATAGTGTACTCAGTTGCCTGTATGGTTGATGGTGACAGTGGTCTTCATACAGTGGACCTTGGGACATGTACTGGGGGTACCATGGTGTAAAGACAGTATACCCAGCACCCACACCCCACACTGAATATTTTACTCACTGAAACCCATGATAATACTCTGACATACCCACAATCACACATTGACCAGGACTGCAATACAACCCCTTGTCTATCTCATCAGTGCTACTACAGGGCAATGCATTTATTGCCCATGCCACAGGGATAGTAGGGTGATGGTTTGTCATGGGTCTCCTAATGTCAGCAACATCACTATGCCTTATACTGTATGGCCAGGTGTATTGTATTTGGAGAATGTGGCCTCAGAATGATGTATCCTACAAATATACACACTTGCACACATACACACACTTGCCAGGACTCTAGCCATTTGTACAACAGTGTTGTGCTGGTAGTGCAAGCTCCAGGCAGCCCATAGGGTGAAGAGTGTAACTAGGTACATTTAATGTGCATTACAGCACCAGCCATTTCTAACTATGGCAATGAGGTGTGTAGAGGCTGAGAAGGTCCACAGGGTATTATCAACTGCAGGTTTACAAACACACAGACACTGTTATTCTCAGCAAGCCACACTGACACATTGGTCAGTACTGGGGTTCATAGATGCAGGTGTTCCTAGGTGTGTACCAGGATATTGTTCATGGAGAGATGAGAAGAGTAGGGGATGTGGGTACAGTGGTATCATGCCACCTGACATTTTTCAGCAGGCCATCTATCAACTGATGCCATGTGAGTGATCCTCAGGGTAACAGTTAAATGCAACATCCAGTCATCTGGCTGTCTCTTGCAGAGGGCCAGTGAGATGCTCCAATTGACATGTATGCAACATATATTACATAACATGGCCAGTGTCTGCATTGAAGACCTGTACCCAAGCATGTTCTGTTGACTGTGGTAGTCTAGTTGAGGTATCCATGGCATGTGGTGCATACAGGGTGGGGTTTCCTAGCTGTGGCATTCATAACACACCTGGGCAGACATGTCAGTGTCAGTCAAGTATATATTGCCTGTGAGCAGCCCAGATGGATACCTGACATCTGAACATCCGTACAGAGGACAGACAGAAATCAGCTAGCCAACAGGTTATGCATTAGGACTAATGTTTTGACAGATAGACGTCTGACACTGATAGGTATGCTATTACTACATGACAGCAGCCCTCAATGACATGTCCTATACACATAGTAGTCTACAGTTAATATCCACATATCAGATCTATATCTAATAGCAAGTACTTAATAACACATAGCTCACACACCAGAAACACGAAAGTCAGTACGCAGAGTCCAGCTTTGCATGCAGGGATGTATGGTTCCAGCACTACAATCTGAAATCTACTCTTACTTGGGAAAGCACTGTTAACAGTAGTAACGTAATGATAAAATAAATGCAAGTATGACTGCATATAAGCTGGGATACTAGCCATGTATGAAACACATACAAAAGGAAAATATTGTTGTTCGCTGGAGTGCCAAATAAAGGCCTGAATCCAAATGGAGACAAACAGTTTTATTTCCACTAGACAAGCAATAGAAACAAGGAAAACAAGTTGCATAAAAGAATGAAACATTAAATCACAATTGTCTCTATGGGTACGGGTGATTGTTTCCATACTGTTAAAAAACTTTTTTGAATTCAATGAATAGTTCTCCACTAAAAGGGCTTTGTAATCGAAAACAATGCTATGAATAACAGAGTCACCTTTCTTATGTCAGGACCATTGCCCATTTGGATTCCTGAAAGCCCTTTGTTTTTTTCACGTATGTTTTCCCGATTAGAGAACAAAATGTTCAGAAACCCAGTTAGTTCATTGCCACTGGTGTCTGAAGTGTTGTCGACATTTTGTTGAGAAAATAACATGCCAGAAGTACCATCAGGAACAGTTTTACGATGCCTCTGGCTAATTTCCTGGTTGCCAGCCACACTGGATGCCAGCGTGACTATCGATTTGCAGGCTGGAGTTAAAAGCTCAACCAGCTGGGATAGCTGGCTAGTTACCTTCCTTAATTCTCCTCTTTCACCGGCTCTAAACTCCTCTTCGGTCTCTGCCCCTGGGAACTCCGCCATCTCAATGCAACTCAAACCAAAAAATAGTAGGAGATGAAAAGCGAACTGAAACTGCACCAAAACCAATACAAAAAGTTCACCGGAGTGCCAAATAAGGGCCTGAGTCCAAATGGAGACAAACAGTCTTATTTTCACTAGACAAGCGATAGAAACAAGGAAAACAAGTTGCATAAAAGAATGAAACATTAAATCACAATTGTCTCTATAGGTACGGGTGATTGTTTCCATACTGTTAAAAGACTTTTTTGAATTCAATGAATAGTTCTTCACAAAAAGGGCTTTGTAATCAAAAAAATTGTTATGAATAACAGAGTCACCTTTCCTTATGTCGGGACCATCACCCATTTGGATTCCTGAAAGCCCTTTGTCTTTTTCACGTATGTTTTCCCGATTAGAGAACAAAATGTTCGGAAACCCAGTTAGTTCATTGCCACTGGTGTCTGAAGTGTTGTCGCCATTTTGTTGAGAGAATAGCGTGCCAGAAGTACCATCAGGAACAGTTTTACGATGCCTCTGGCTAATTTCCTGGTTGCCAGCCACACCAGATGCCAGCGTGACTATCGATTTGCAGCCTGGAGTTAAAAGCTCAACCAGCTGGGATAGCTGGCCAATTACCTTTCTTAATTTTCCTCTTTCACCGGCTCTAAACTGCTCTTCAGTCTCCACCCCTGGGAACTCCTCCATCTCAAAGCAACTCAAACCAAAAAACAGTAGGAGATGAAAAGCGAACTGAAACTGCATCAAAACCAATACAAAAAGTTTGCTGGAGAGCCAAATAAGGGCCTGAGTCCAAATGGGGAAAAACGGTTTTATTTCCACTAGACGAGCGATAGAAACAAGGAAAACAAGTTGCATAAAAGAATGAAACATTAAATCACAATTGTCTCTATAGGTATGGGTGATTGTTACTGTACTGTTAAAAGACTTTTTTTAATTCAATGAATAGTTCTTTGCTAAAAAGGCTTTGCAATCAAAAACATTGTTATGAATAACAGAGTCACCTTTCGTTATGTCGGGACCGTCGCCCGTTTGGATTCCTGAAAGCCCTTTCCCCCGGATTCACGGATCCTCCGTGTAAGACTTAATAAGTCTTACTCGGAGGCTGCAGTTGAATGGTATGACGTCAGCATGCCATGAATATGCATGAGGGCACGCTGACCCAACTGTAAGTCGTACATGGACAGTGTAAGAAAGCAGGGGGCGTGTCCGACTGCTGAGCAGTCTAAATGTCCATGCCCCTGCAAGTGTTTGAAAAGTAAAAGCAAATACACAAGAGCGAGTCCGCTCAAATGTCCCTACACCCAACACCACACTCCCTGATATTGTAAACCCCCATCACAGATATAAAAAGCAAAACATTAAATTTATTTTTTTAAATTCCCAAAATAGCTGCCTGTATTTGCATGTGTGTGCGTGGGTATGCCCATTGCTTAGCTAGAGTTAGCAATTCTGACATGGAAGAGCATAAGAAAGAATGTTTTTTGCAAATCACACCAAATAGCAATAGCGTCATGGTAGAGCATTCGCACAAAGAAGAGGCATTCACCGTTCAAGTTCCACCACTCCCCTTCATATTTATTTTTAAATCAGTATATGAAATAATACCAGACAAATATATGTAAATAGTACTAAAACGCAGTGAAATGGCCAATGTATCAGTGAACAAAATAAATATTTTAAATGATCCTGATATATAATTGCCTGCAGTTAAGCAGTGCTTCATCCAGTGCAGTAGAGTTGCCCATAGTTTAATAATGGTTAACCCAGCGCAATAGAGGTGCCCATAGCAAAATAGCACTTTAACCAGCGCAATGTGTTTGCATGGATGTGCGCTCGGCACCAACCAGGGCACCGTAGGGCACCGAGGAGCAACATAGAGCAAAGTTGCTTAAATGCAGCCACACCCCCTAGCCTGTCTAGACAGTATGAAAATAAAATGAATGACAAGGTTTGAACCCAGGACTCTGTGCATCACAAGCAAAGTACAGAACCACTAAGCCATGACAACTTAGTAGAAGCAGCCACTGTTAACATACATATACTTACTAATGGTAGTTTAACCATTACTAACAGGTCTGCAGTCAGCTGAGAATTTTAAAAAACGGCCAATCACAAAACGGTGCGGGAAATGCAGCATTTTTAAGCCCCATAGGCGGGAATACACACCTTAACTGATTGTAAAAAGAATATTGTCAAAGGACAAATAAAGAGAATAAGTAATCTAACAGATGATAATGAAACTTTTCATCTAGAAGCTAATAACTTCTGTGAAAGGATGTTAAATAGAGGTTATCCCCAAGAAATGATTAAGGAAGTTATGACAGAAGAAATTGTAAACAGAAATAAAAATGAGAAAAAGAAGTTGAATAGAACATCTTCAGCAGATTTTACCACTGCTTTGGCAGTACAAAATAGTACTGATTCTTATGTCATCAAAAATATAGTAAGAAAAAATTGGGGAATTTTTAAAACCAATATTAATTTATTACAGAAGTTAGGCGATAAACCTAAGTTTGTGCAAAAAAGAGCAAAAAATTTTAAAGATTTTTTTCAAGGAAAATTAAATAAAAGTAGAGTAGTAGAAGACAGAAAAGGAATGTATAAATGTTTTAATTGTAACTGTTGTAGTTATTTATATACAGATAGGCATGATATTTTTGTGGGCAAAACTAAGATATATGTTCCAGGCAGATTTACTTGTAAGTCTAAAAATGTTGTCTATTTAATAATATGTTTAGATTGCAACTCATTTTATGTTGGTAGAACAGGAAGGGAATTGTATAGAAGAATTTATGAACATCAATATGCCATAGGCAAAGGAGATGTCAAAAATGCTTTGGCAAAACATTATTTAGAAAGTAAATGTAAGACTAATTTCAAATGTTTAGTTATAGATTTTATCCATCCCAATGTTACAAAGATAAATATTGAAGAAGAATTGGGGTGTCTCGAATACTGCTGGCAAGTGAGATTAAATGCGTGTTTTCTGCCAGGGTTAAACAATAGAGAGGAATTCATTATGTATTTAAAAAGGAAAGGTTTTAAACATTAGGTTAGTTTTCAGGTATAGAGAATAGTTTAAGAATGTTGTAGTTCAAACACATTTTAAACTGATAACTTTTAATTGGATTGCTTAATTGAAGCACCTTATTAATTGCTAAGAGTATTTAAATGAAGCAGTGTGTTGTAACCATTAGTCTGAAGAAATCTCCCTTTGGAGATGAAAGCACTCACTTGTGGTTCTATAACAGCATAATTGCAGTGTGTTTTCATGTGTTTTATTGGATTTTATCTTGTGGATTTTACTTCATGAATTAAACTTAGTTTTTGTGCTATTCTGCCATCGTTTCTTTTTGGATTTCATAACTGATTGTAGCTCACATCTGCAGTTAGAATGGCTGGTGTCGGAGAGGGAACACGCTTCTGAGTGCAACGTTGGGGCATCGAGGAGTCGAAATACATGGTTTGGCTCCTTGTCCACCGTCATGAGTCAAGACTCCTGCAGGGCCAGTTCCAAGGGATGGAGTACAAGGCAGAGGCTTGGAACCGGTTAGCTCATGACCTCACCAGTGCCACAGGTGTTCCTCGGACTGGTGAGCAGTTCCGTCACCACTATGCAGACCCAAAGAGACGGAAGCAGGACCGCCTGAACCAATGGATACAGGAGGCCCGTGGGATGCAGGATGCCCCACAACTGAGTATGTAGCCATGGAATGCAGTATGTAAGAATTGATAATTGAGTATGTATAACGGATAGATATGTCTCAATATCCCTTCATTTACTTTACAGCTGCAGGTGACCGTGCTGCGAATCAGCAAGCCTATGCTGTTAGGCTGCTAAGGCTGCGCCACCAGGCAGGTTAGTGATTATTCTGCATGTATTGTTATATAAAATATGGGATAGAGCATTAAAGAAAGTGTTGTAGTCCAATAATACAGCCATAAAATTGCCTGAATAAGTCCTCTGCATGTACTGTCAGATAAAAACGTCAGAGAGGCAGAAAAAGAGTGTAGTAACCCATTAAGAAAGGTAACATATGTCTAGAATAATATCTCTGCAGGCACTGTCATATAAAATAAGTGAGTGAGCCTGAAAAAAGAGTGTTCTAACCTATTAATAAAAGTATAATATGTCTTGAACATGTCTGCCATATGCACCGTTAAAACAAATAAAGGAGTGAGCTTGTGGAAAGTATGTAATGCCATTAATAAAGGTCTAAAACCTGGAGTGTGACTGTGTCACAGAGTTTGAAATATTGTTGTACCCTTGCATTATACAAATAGTACTGTTTGAAAAAGTGCTGGCAACCCAGAGTTGTGCAGTCCCATATAAAGTGGGTGATGGAAGTGCTAGTAGCTGTGAAGCATATATACAGTCTGCAACAGTCAGTTACTGGCTGGCATGCATAAGTAAATATGGCACATGTGTAGCATGTTATTTTTTCCCCAAAAATGTGAGTGTGTCAAGAAATGCAGGGTTCTGTACAAATCAAAGTAAAAATGTCATGTGAAAAGATCCCAGATATGTAGATAAAGAAATAGAAATGCAATCAAGAAATATGTAGAAATAACATCTGCATCCTGGACAGTTAGTATGTCAGATATAGGTCAGGCATATATTGAACTAGCCAAACCCATTACACAACCTAATGTATGGTGGCAAGTGTAATAATACTTGTAGGGGTTATACACCTGCAGTCACTAAGAATGTAGTGTAGACTAAAAGGTAATAATAAGATGTTAACCAAGGTTTTTTTCTACACCCTACTGTATGTGCATAAACCATGCGATTCCACACCTCAATGGGTATGTGTAATCTTAAATATTTGTTAGGACATATGTCCTATTGTTCTATAAATATTTGCATTCATGTTGATGCATGTGCCCTGTTTAAACACCACAATCATGGTGGCCTGTTGCTACCAAACATCCCTGCATGCTGTTGGAATATCCACTGTGGTTCAATATATGCATGTGTTATGCTTGCTGTTCAACTGTTGGAATCTTGGTATGTTGGGTTAATGGGAATATTACTGCATGCTGTTACAACTAACCTGGAATGCTGTTGTTTATGTTGTAATTAAACACACCTACTCACAGAACGTATGGGAAGGCTGGTCCCAGCGGACCCAACTGTCCCTCCTCAGCTGGCAAGTGCACCTGGCACCAGCAGGTCTGGTGCCAGCCTGGGCTCCCCTCCTCCATTGGTCCTGTGCCACCTTCAGGTGTAAGCGCTGCAGGGCATGGGGCTTGTCCCCCATGCAAACGTGGGCAGAGAAGGGCCACCTGTCACCCTTCAAAGGGTCTGGGTTGTGGTGCGTAGGGAGATCCAGCGTTCAGTCGCTGATCCCCTATGCCAGCTCAAGGTGAGAGTGGCACGACTCATGGGTGAGCCTGCCCGTCTTATGCAGCCCCCAGCACAGCCACACTCGGGGCTGTGAAGGTGCAGTGGTGACTGCCCATGGGTGGGGATCTCAGTTCCACTGTTACCATCTGTGGGCTCATGGGCTTGTGATTTCCAAACATCTGACCCCGTCAGTTGTGTTCACCCACCCCATGTGTCATACACCACCCCTGTATGTGTCTTGTCTGTCTTGTCTGTTTACCTCCCCAACCTACCTCCCCGGGCATACCTACTTCCTCTACCTCACTTCCCACTCTCACCTGAAAAAAACAAAAAAAACCCCAAAAAGGGCAATCTGTATCCACAAAAACATTACGCTCCATACATAGCTGCCCATTTCACACACATGTCCACTGGACATGTAAACTGATAATTATAATTGGCAGTACAACATACTTTGTTGTCTTCACCCCTCTCCCAGGGGTGGAAGGTTTCAAATATCACTCCAAATTTATTGCATATGCACAGCTGTTGCTCGTAAAGAAATGGGCAGCTATGGACCTTCCCTACACCCGTCCTGCACATCCCGAGCTTGTTTACCTACTGTCTGTGCCTCTTTGTGCCCCCCTTTTCACCACTTTCCTATCTCCCCATTTTCTTTTCTTTCAAAGAAATTAGCACATGGGTTAGTGGGAGTAAGCACTTTTAAGCAGTAGTAAGCGGGTTTAAGCGAGTGTGTGCATGTGTGCGCTTAGCTAAGCATCACGCAAACCCACGCAAACCTGCTTACAACTGCTTAAAATGCCTTAGTCACTCTATGGCAGGGCTCTTGTTCTGCTGAGCAACAAAAGAAAAAACCTTGGCCAGTCTCGAACCCCAGACCATTGACACAATAGACTGCATGAATTACCACTAAGCCACAGCAGATATACAAATAACTTGGTTCTGAAATAAATATATCATGCATTACAATGAGGGAATATAAATGGAAATTAGGAATGGTATAACACAAATCCTGTTCTGTGGGTCTTTACCAGCAGTTGCTGTGGAGTTGCATGACATGACTGTGAAAGGAGAACCAGCCATCCTAGCAGGGAATAATGTTACAGTAGCACCTTACAAACACCACACAGTATCAGACCAGGATAAATACTGGCAAAGTTGAATAGGGCAGAGGCCAGACTCCCCAACTGTGACTGCTTTACAGGGATGTCCCTGATTTGTAAACCAATGTTAGCTGTACCCCACTGAATCACTCTGAAAAGTACTAACTGTAGGCAGACAAGTGTGGAATCACACATACTGAATAATGTCAATAGGTGAGAGCAGACACTGCTTGCACGTCAGAAAAGGGGTACTTATACATATGCTCTGATTCCCAAGAAAGTCTCAACTGCAATATGTCAGTAATATATTGCAGGTGTATCTTACTTATATGTACCTTTCACTGAGGCCATTCAAATATATACCTGAGTGTATCTGAGGCCTGGCAGAGGCAGAAACACACAGGAATATCCGCATTACTGATGTTACACACTCTGCAAATAGCTTTGGAAGGAGTTCCACAAGCATGCCCTTATGTAGGAGTACAACCCAGAAATATCACAGGATGTAGCCATGTACTGCTAGCAAACAAATGTGACAATGCCAATATGCCACTGCTGAAAAGACGAGTGTGGTGCACAGACAAAGTATAATAGGCTAACCTCTAGCTACCATCTGGATATGTCCACAGGTGTGAGCTACACAGACAGACTACTTGCCTTGATAGACTAACAGGTACACAGCAACCTTGTATGTTCAGTAAGATAAACCTCACATGATAATAAAAAATGCTCTTTGCAGTTCTGCACCCCTACCCAAAGGTACAAACACACCTGTGTATTCAGGCAAAAAACAGATGTGTAGGTAGGCATACTCAGTACTGAACTATGTCCCGTTGTTTTGAGCAGCCTGTGCTAATGTCAACACAAACAAACCACAAACTGTTCAGAAGTGAGTAACGTAATAATTACAGTATAGCAGTTCACAAACACTGCATGTGCCACAGGAATACAGTGCAATAACCACATTTGTATGGCAGTTAGTAAGTCAGAAATAAAGTATATACTGTACATTGTGTAAGTCAAAAATAAAGTACATGTATCCTGTGTTAGCATTTGGAGGGGTGAGTACATGTCTACACTGAGAAGTGTGTACTGGAAGCAGCAACATTCAGGTTTTGAGTACAACATGCATATAACTGGCTACAACCCTAGCTTCAGATAAGAGACATATACCAACCTTCTGACTGACACAACGGTGTCCAGAGCAAACAAGCATGGGCCCCACTTTGGAAAGCTGAAAAGGCTATGCCTACCTAACCTAGCATTGTATAGCAGTGGGCTGCAATCACAGTGAGTAATGCAATCACCACACAGCAGGCTGCATGCAATTACTAAATGGTGGGCAGCAATTGGTGCAGAGACTGTCACATGCACAAGTGCAGATACCTAGGAAAGCAGGCTGTACCTGCAGTCCACACATGCAATTCTATCATTGCAGGTGCTGGGAGATAGAGAGTGAGAGAGAGAGAGAGACATGGACACAGACACAGACAGAGACACAACAGAGAGACAAACTGAGACTTAAACCGAAATAGATGGGGAAAACCCAAAACAAACAACCAAAAAAAAAAAAAAAATAAAAACCTACAAAACCATAACATACGGAGCAGGGAAATACAAAGGTAAGGTATGTAACTCACATGTATGTGTTGGCATGTAGTAGATGTTCCTGAAGAGTACTCTACACGCTGCAAATCATCCATGTGTGGCAGCAGTACGTATCTATCTGTATCTGCACATGTGCATAGGGCGAAGGACATACTGCAACTGTTAGGGAAGGGTGGACAGATATCTGTCATTGAAGGTTGATATGTGCATATATTTATGTAGGTTGTAGTGTCTGGCCTAGAAAACAGCATGCAGTGCTGATATATGTCATGTGGTGGTTAAATGCTGTGGGACTGATTTGTCCGATCTGCTGTGTTACAGCCAGTGAGGCCTGCTAATGCTACATGGGCTGAGGACACCCACATGCATTCTGCACAACACTGTGCAATATAATCACATAACTGTACATCCCTCAACTGTCGCATAAGTGATATCCCCACCATGAAAGGTGGACTGTACATGTGCCTATATGTACATCCATGTGTACAGCAATGGATGTGTACATGTATGTGTATAGATATGCATATATATATATATATATATATATATATATATATATATATATATATATATATATATATATATGTATATCCATATATAGAGAGAGGGAGAGACAGAGAGACACGGGGTCATATGTACTGCAACTGGTGTGTGCTGACCAAGGCATGGACTGTAGACAAGTGTTGATACTGCAGTGCCATTTCTCCTTTCCAAAACACTGTACCCATTAACTACCACATAGGTAGAGATCTACCTAACAGTGAAGGTGTGATAAGGGAACATGGGACACAGGTGGACAGTAGCCTCCACTTTGATGAAGACAGTGCCACACTACACCTGCAATCAGTCTGTGTGTTATGTGTCATGACAACAGGTGTGTCATCTATAGAAATATAAGGCAGTGTTCCCCTCTACTCATCACAATGCCGTGTGTGGTATGTACCTCACAATCCCTCCGGGATACACACTCTAGGGCCCTAAACCTTGTCAGCTCACTAAATGGCACATGCTGGAGGGATAGGTTCCCATCTCAGAGATATGCCATACACCAGAATAGACCACCTAGCAATAGCAAACAAGGTTCCTCATTAGCAGTTGTCACAAATACCCCTGATGATTGTGTGGGAGATTGGTAATACACCCCAGGAAACATCTCTGTGGTTCTGGGTGGCAGGGGCAAGTGTAATCAAAGTACATGTGTGTCAAAGGCCATGGTAGCATATGGCTAGGCTGCCGTAGGCCCTAGGGCCAACAGCATATTACCTACCTATGTCACTATGTACTCACACATGTACTCAATGCAATACCTGCTATGTGAGGTTGAATAAGTGTAACTCTGAATGTGTGCAAGGTCTGTAAAGGTGTGATAGCTTGGTGTGAAGTTGTATCTGACATGGTAGTGTCTATCCTAGCTGTGAGGACAGCAAATGATGTGTAATGTACTGTTAGGCAGACATAGTAGTATGGCATATGATGTGACGTAGTTCCTTGTTGACGAATGTGGTGTCGCATTGTAGGCTAAAGCAACACATGTATGCTTAGTGAGTGCTACTGCTGGTGAATCCAACTCCCATATGAACTGTAGTACTACCTGAAGCTGTAGGCGTAAACAGCACAGTATGGTGTGTGTTCACATTGCTTGGAAACACTGTCATGTGTGTTTCCTGTAGTCTGCACAGAGGACAAAACTCAGGCATAAGGGTGTGTACATAGTGGCACACAGTACTGTATGGTACACAGGTAATGCTCATCTGTGTTGGCATACAGTGGTGTGTTGTATGTTTGTCTGATGTGTGTGTAATTATGCCTGTACAATGGCTGCAATCATATGTGTGTTACAGGGTATACATGTGTTTCCAGCCACATATATACTCTGTTACAGTAGTATGCCACCTATAGTAACAACTGTACACATCTGTTAGGCAGGGCTATGGCATCAATGACTAGGGTGGTCGACTGGTACTACTGTACCTGTACTTTACATCCATTGCAATGGATGACATCTCTGTTTGTGCATTGGTGTGATATACACCCCTGTCTTGAGGTTGTGTGATGTGTCACAAACAGTGTGTCAGGTACTGTTGTATAGTGGTGTGATATATAGAGTGTGCCAGGCACTGTTAGTTAGTTGTGGCCTGAAAACCAATAAGTGGTAACCTCTGACAGACAATAGGATGGTATATATGTCAATAAAGTGATATCTGTGGTTAAAGGTGTAAAGTGTGCCACAGGACTTGCTCACACATATTGTTCATATCTTTTTCAGCCAGATGGCCCACCAACACAATTCATCGTACACAGCGGATGAGGAAGAGGTGATACTGCAAAGCCTATTGCAGCAGTACACAATGCTGTTCTCCAGAAGCAGCCAGCACCAGCAGGAGCAGACTGCACTGTGGCAGGAACTTGTTTGTCGGGTAAATGACATAGGCATGCATAACCAGACATATGAGCAGGTACGCCATCACTGCAGTTATTTAATTAGACATGTCCGGCGGTGTGCGTCTGATATCCAAAGACAACAGCTTGCCACAGGTGGTGGGGTGGCCATTCATCCCCCCCTCACCAGAGTGGAGGAGCTGCTCCTAAGCATGGTGGCTCCTGGACAACTGCAACATCAACATCTGACATGTGTTGTCATGGAGGCCGGAGCCACCCAGCATGTCCACCTGGAGCAAGCAGGTAACATGCCCTATCTGTAGATGACAGTTAACTGTATTGTTAGATTATGTCTACGTGAGATGTGTACTGTGTGTTTAGCAGTTCTGCTGCCTAGTGTTGTGCAATACTGATATTTCGAATAATATCTCTAAACCTGTGACTGTTGACTGCTGTTATACTGCAGTTTAGCATACCCGCTGTAGCAATGCCACAGTTGTGGGCACTGACGAACTCTCTCATATTCTCGTAGGTTCCTCTGGTGTAACAGCAGGGCAGCCGATCCATGCTGGTGAGTGTGTTATAACTGCAATGTTGGTAATGAAATATGCATATCATAGGTGAGGTGTAGGCCATGTACACGTAACACACCTACGCATAATGCATGCCATGCATGTTTGCTGTAAGACGTTGCACAGCTCAGTAATGTCAGTAGCTGCCTCACTGACATGCAATACACAGAGCATAAGACACAGTTGTGGCAACCCCGTACTACACATTGGATAGGCATAGTTGCAACACCTGTACACAACATAACACGTTTATCATATGCATTACACAAAGACATGCTACATATGGCGTAACCCCACACCCGCTGTAAGGTCACACTTCAGTATCCCACATGTCATTCACACACACATGATGTACTTCAGGGGTAGAGGCCTATCATGAGGCTGTGCAACACTCTTCAACGCATAACACAGTCATGTTAGGCAATGCTCCCTATTGGGCACCTCATACACCCATGTACAAAGTGGCTGTGTAATAGTGAACATAGCCATGGCACTGCAGTTCAGGTACAGCATGCTAGGCGGTGGTCTGTCACACAGTAGTAGCCGTGAGTGACCACAAGATGCATGATGATGATGATGATGATGATGATGACGATGATGATGGCACATGGTAGTACACCCCATCCAGTTACAGTGACCACAGTACTACACATAGCAGTCTTTGCTTTGCACCTCATTGTTGTGTGTGTGTGTGCAAACATACACACCTATACACAATATGCATAGCATGTTGTGTGTGTGCTTACATATGCCAGTATACACAATATGCACAGCTATCACCATCTGTACAAAGAGTCACATATATGTCCTGGAATGCTAATGGGTGTATAGGTCACATGACAATCATTGGGTATGTGTGGTGTTTAATGTTGCAGTCGTGTAGCATGCCATGTCATGGCTGGCACCGACATATCTGCAATATGTCCCACACTCACCATAACCACTGTATAATGGCCATGTCACGCATTGGGATTCCTTCATGCCTACATGCACCACTCATCCCATGTCTGCACATTGCATGCATTTGCTACACCTGTGCCCACTATTATTTGCTATGGACACAGACACTGTAATCAGACATGGCAATCTATGTGTCACACAGATAACACATGCAGCCATGGTATGTATACCATTGAGTGATGGTGCACAGGACATTGCAAAGCAGATAATACTTGCACAGCAATGTTGTGTCCATGTATACATGAGTTCCAGGGTGTAGACAATCACTGAACAACTACACACATGCATCACAGCCATGTATAATGTCATTAAATAGGGCCGTCTACACTTGCACTGCATGGTTTTGAGCAACACATATTCTGCATGCTGACACGGGTGAGGTGACTGTTTGCCTTGTGATACTGTCACCCACCTTCAGTATGTGTTGGATTACTGGTGTGTGTGTGTGTGTGTGTGTGTGTGTGTGTGTGTGTGTGTGTGTGTGTGTGTGTGTGTGTGTGTGTGTGTGTGTGTGTGTATGTGCTGTGGTGAGCAGTGTATTTGTGTTCATGTGTGCATGTGTGCATGTGTTCATGTGTGCATGTGTGCATGTGTTCATGTGTTCATGTGTTCATGTGTGCATGTGTGCATGTGTTCATGTGTGTATGTATTCATGTGTTCATGAGTGCTGTTCATGTGTGCATGTGTGCATGTGTGCATGTGTTCATGTGTGCATGTGTGCATGTGTTCATGTGTGCATGTGTGCATGTGTGCATGTGTGCATGTGTGCATGTGCTCATGTGTGCATGTGTGCATGTGGGCTAACATCATGTACAGATTGTGAAGTGTGTTTCCTGTCTTCCTTCCACAGGTGCTGAGTTAGGGGTGTCTGAATGCAGCAGGGAACCTGATGTCACTGCCACTAATAGTGGAGATGTTGAGACATGTATTGTGGCAAGGGAAGGTCTGACAGGGTCTGTCATTGGTCCACCAATCGACAGTACACAGCATTCAACACCATCTATGCACACACTCATACTGCCAATACATCCCTCATCACCAATGGCCTTAGCTGAGGGACAGCATACATCGGCATTGACCAGGAGAGTGTGGTACCCATGGCACGTGCATCCCCTCACAGCAGCCATAGCTGGATTACTGGAGCGATACCACATAGGCGGATGTTCAGGGGGTTCTCGGGGGAGCACCACTGGTCGTATTGCCCCTGGCAGACGTGCCCCCAGAGGTATTACAACCTCCAGTATGTTCCGGGTTGTAATGCAGGCACAGGCATGTATGGAACGGTACACCCGACAGGGACTAAGGGTGCAGAGGGTCCATTACACTGCTATCAATGACAGCATCCGTGATCTTGCCGGTGCCATCTGGAATTACACCGAGGTCATTGATAGCCGTTGGAGGGAGACATTGGATGTCCTCCACAATGTGTTAGCCATGAGCCAGGACCATGCGTGATGGATGGGAAGCTGACGCGGATGTATGCCAGCAACAGCATCAGCTGGCAGTCATCGTGGATGGACCACAGATCACAGCCGCTCCCGTAGTGGCAGTACCAGCCCCAGCAATGCTGGGGCTGGCCTGTCCATTGACCGTCCTACTAGACCATGTGCACGTGGCAATGGCCAGTCCCAGCAGGGACATGGGTCCAGTCATCATACCTCTTACTCTGATGATAGCACCCAGTCAGGGTTGGTACCCGATACTGCCCGTAGCACCCCTGCCAGGCACAGGTACCGTGTCCATGGCCAGAGACAGTGATCTGTACAGCCTAGTAGGTACAGTCTGTCGCTGCCCCACAACCGCCTGTATATGGCAGCTACACGGTGGAGTTGTGTGCATGCAGACACACACACATTAACTAAACAACTAGGGCTCACACATACACACATGCATTACATCAACATTGGCCCATGCTGTACTGTTGTCCCTCACACACACACACACACACACACACACACACACACACACACACACACACACACACACACACACACACATGTCGATTGGATGGGTCAATGTTGGGCTCTGGCAAACCAACAATACACCCTGTGCATATGATGACACCTGTGCCACCTCCTGTCATCTGTAACATTGATGCAGGAATAGGCTAACATGGTTCTGATGCACAGGGTAACATTATAGCAGTGTAGCAATAGTAGCAAGTTGCCAACAGGAAAGAGTAATGATATCCTTGTAGGTATATCTGAGCAGGCATTATGCATCACAGCTCTGATAGTCATTGTAGCATTGTTTACACCAGTGTTAGGTCTGAGTATGTATTGTCCACCCATGTGCCACATGGCTGCAGTGTACAGTGTTGCCAGCATGTGTTAGTGAGTGGACAGTATGTGTGTGATGTGTGCATTACAAGTTAGCAGGCGTACATCTGTGAACATGGTGTGTGCGCACTGTCTGCATGTACGTGCATAGTGCACACGTGGGATGTGAGACATATGCTGTTGTACACATTGTTAACATCTCATGGTATCTTTCGATGGCCAGTATGCATTCTACTACAGATATGTACTAACATGGGTACACATGTGTGTATGACATGGGTTGACACTATGCTGTGGGTGATACTGTTGATATCTGTCAATGATCTGCAGTCTGGTAGTATACACCACCTCAACAGCATGACTATAACCAATCATTAGATGATGTCCTGACAAATGACACACAGTTGTAGGGAACTCAGTAACAGTTGGATCCTTCCGGTACTATACTATAACAGTAACCAGTGGTATTGACCACCACACATTCCTGGGGCCACACCTGTGTGGCATATAGCCCTCTTAGGTACATGCAAACACACTAGGGATATGTCCATCCACATCTGGAAATGCATGCATTGGCCTACACTGCATTCCCTGGATGGGACGCATATCCTACACAAGGGTATCATACAGACAGATAAAATCCAATGGTTTATTCGATCAAATAAACCATTGGATTTTACTGGTTTTGTTGTTGTTTGGTGAATTCAGTGCTATCTTGTTGTTTTCTTCTATCATACAGACAGATACCTGTTGTCCAATACATGCTGTATAGTCGTAAGCTGACTATGGCATATTCATCCACATTTACTAGACATACTATCCCGACAGTACCACATAGGTGGTAGCCCTCAACATGTATGTTGGGTACCAGTGTGTACAGACAGACACGTGTTATGTCATCTGTCCCTTGGTATCCACATATCCATAGGTATTGTGGGGTCCATCGGTGTTTCACATAACACATTAGGGGCCTGCATGCATATCCACAGGGCTGTTGTACACCTATAATGACTGTCCATTACTGCCAGTCGTTGTTGTGTATGAACATGTCTGACATATACCCCGGGCAATTACCCTCACTCACAGTACTCTGTAGTACGTGTCATTGGTGTGTGTGGCACAGATGACCTTGGCCACGGATCACTACAGTGGCTGGGCTTGTCGCATACATACATATGTGACCTATGATCTGAGAAGCAGTGGCACAATCTGTCAAAGGAAACAAATGTATTCATGTAGTATGCAGGCTTCACACCTATGTACTGATTGAGGTCACATGTACACATATTTATTTGCCACGCAGATACCCAATGTGTGCAATGCACATACTGTTTTAATCATATGTCATACCATAGGAAAAGCAAAACCCACACTGCATTGACCGCCTGGGGCACACACGCACACTCAGCGTTTGCAGGATTGAAACCCCTACCTAACTATGTTATGATACTAGAGAGATACGCATTAACATGGCGTGCTATATGCTTTACTGGGTGGTTTCTGTTCTCCTGATATATTTGTAGGATGCTGACATCATCAGACATTCCAAAGAGGGATGTACCTCTTTTAATGTGTTTTCACAGTCTCCAAAAATTCTACTCCTCTCAAAGGACATCACACACATGCACACACACCCCCCACACACTATCAGCGTTTGCAGGATTCAAACCCCTACCTAACTATGTTATGATACTAGACAGATATGCATTAACACGGCATGCTATATGCTTTAGTGGGTGGTTTCTGTTCTCCTGGTATATTTGTAGGATGCTGACATCATCAGACTGGACATAGTAATGTGTGTGCACTTTCTTTTCTGCAATCCCAGGAATGATCCATGTGGGTCAGCAGGTATCAACAGCTTGAACAGGACCCTGTGAGTCTCACCTTGTGTGATCTATCTGTGGACACATTGACATCCCTTCATATGTCAACACATATCTATGCACAGATTGTTGGTTTTGTGGCTACAACATGTGTCTGTGATGTTGATGAAGAGGTATTCAAAGTCTATGTGGGACATGTGCAGCTCTGTTCAGTGATGTATGTCCTGGGTGGCTGCCTTGCAAATGGTGTAACATGTTTGGGAACCATGATCTGCACATGAACATACCACAGTTGGCAGGGTTGTGTGTTTGTCAGCTTCCAATAGCTCTGTTTATGACTTCAGCCATGATGCACTACATGGCCTTGCAGATCAGACTTTATAGGCTTACTGGACTATACTTCCCATGGTGTGTTGTGCACCCTCACTTGTGGGGAATGCCATATGTTGCTGTAACACATTTGACGGTTCCAGACCCTGTGGAGTGGGTGAGGCTCAACAGACTGTTCAGGTGCAGGGTCTGTTTGTTCTGTAGTGCATGCATGACACATATTGGGAAACAATGTAATCCAATTGCTGCCATGTTTTTGGCTTTGGGGGGAGCTGGTCAGCCATTCTACTCGTGATATCTCCTGGTATGATGTCAGGGACTATCGTCAGTGGGAGGTGGGTATGTATATATGGGCCTGTCTGACAGGATGTTGGCATTGTCAGTAAGGTACAGTTGGCCGTGACTCAGGACATATATGAGTGCACATTACTATTTATGACATAGCTGAAGGACATGTCATGATTCTCAGTCTGGACTCCTTCTCAGCTACTCTTTACAAAACACCAACAAACCTGAGCACTAATCCCGGTTATACTCTTTTACACACATAACACCCTACTGATCCTTTGTGATCAGGCAACAGAGTATGTCATCATAATATACTGGCATGTCCAGGGGTCGGTTTTGTGTGTACTCTCCAGTCCAGCTAGTGAATATTGTGGTTATGACACAATGTCACATCTGCCTCATGTACACAGACAACCCTCTCCTCCTCCCAACACACTCAGATATATGTGAGAGATGCAACAATATTGACATACAGGAGGCTGAGCTCTCTCGACCCATGACTGGCATGGTCTATCAGGTAGTGAAGGTGACCACACACACCACATACCAGTCTCACATACACCGATAGCGACAGCAATCAAACCACATTATCACACATACACATACTCGGAGGATCTAGATACACTCTGCCTAAGCAGCAGAGACCTCCAAAGCAGACACACAAACAACTGCTACCTCACTACAATACCCACATATCACATAGTTCACAATGTCAGTGTGCCACACAGTCACTGCCCTTCGGGCTAAACAACACACCTGATACACTTGTAATAGGCGACACTTAATGTCAGACACACTGACGTCCCACTCACCAGGCCAAACAAGGGAATAGTCACTTTGAGCTGTCTCTCAGGTGCCAGGATCTGTCACATAACACATGCACTAAGGTCACTCCAAAGCAAGTCCAGGACTGGCTCCATCATTGTCCATGCTGGTGCGTACAACCTCAGACGTTCCTCCCTGGACCACATGACATGATACATAGAGGAACTCTCTGATCATGTAGCCCAGGCCAGTATGACCCTGACCTTGTCTAGCATCTTACACTCACCAAGTATGATGTCTCACTATACCAACAAACTGATCACGTTTAACAGTTGGCTAACATATTGGTGTTATTCAAAGGGGATACAGTGTCTGTCAGCCTGGGGTGACATGCTCGACATGCCTCGTAGCTTCCCTATAGACAGCTTGCACCTGTCACCCTTGGACTTTTGAATACTGGCTAAGGCACTTGCTGCCACCATACTGCCTTATTTAAGCGGGGTTCAAAAGACGGTCCCACCTCCATAGACATTACAGAGTACATGACATTGAGGGTAATGCTGCTCAACACCAGATGTATTACCCTCAAATTGCGCACACTCAGGAATCTCCTCAGTATGGAGAATAGCAATATCTGTGCACTAACAGATACATGGTTCAGGCTCCCACATGCATACCAGCACTACCAGGTTATATTTCGTACCATGCTTTCTGACCACATAACTCTGAATGTTCAACACAAATAGGGGGAGTATCCATATACATCACAGATACACATGCCTCCAGGTTGGTAGCACTGCACAAAGCATCACAGACCATACATATGCACCTAGTGAGCAAATCTGCCTTTTGGTTTGTTGCCTTCTACAGACCACACTCAAAAACTCAGCAACCACACTCGGCTTTCCGGGGAACACTGGACAATATGACGGTTTCCCCAAACACCATTATATTGGGTGATGTCAAATACCCACAAATTGACTGGAGATAGTACTCAGGCCCCAACACCCTCGCCCAACAGTTGCTACTATTTGTAAACTCATATGCTATGGCACAACCGGTCACCACACCCACAAGAGGGGACAACATATTGGACATGATCATCACCAACATGTGGACTCTATGTTCCACACCTGCGATATACCCCTCATTGGTAAGGACAGAACATACTTTATCTCACTAGATATCCATATCCCGTCCCCTTACCCATCCTGGGTAATCTTGGTGAACTTCCCAAAAGCAAACGTCACACTCCTCCATACCATGGTGGTATGCTTCAAAGACCATGGGTCAGTGGTAAGTATGGCTCAGACTGCTGAATCCTTTACATACACATTCTATGGACACCTAGTGGGCTGCATGGATCATGCTATCCAAAATAACACCTGGACTCACTCCTCCAATGGCAGAGGACCTGTCTGGTGGACCCTGGCCATTAATATGCTATACAACAAAAGGAGGAAGCTACTACATGATAGAGCACAATCCCAGACAGGGAAGGGATCTGTGCTCTGTACTAGCAGACAACTACAATCACTTGCGTATTTATGTCAGGCCCGCTTCTAACGGACAATTGCACCAGACACATCGGACACTCACAAGGCCTTCTTCAGTTAGTTCAGGTACCTGGCTGGACACTCACTGATATGCTGTGTGTTACTGCATACTGACTGAACATACCCTGAACCCACACACATTGCCAACATCCTGGCAAACAGGTACAGTGCAGATGTCTCCCACCCATCCCCCTAAGGAGGTTCTGTCCATCCCAACAGAGTGTAACCTCCCTGACATCACGAATAAACAGGTGAGTGCTGCCCTCCCCACAGCAGACAACACAGCATCAATGGGACTAGACGGTGTCCCAGCCTGTGTCGTACACGGCCTTCATGACAGACATAACCCTCACATTACGTCATTGTTCGGTATCAGAGTTACTGCAGGATTTGTACCCATGGAATGGTGTACAGCGATGGTTGTCCCGCTCCACTGAATACTGCCACAACAGACCACAGACAATATCAGCCTATAAGGCTAACTAGCCTGTTCTGCAAAGCTATGGAGCGTATTGTAATGGGACTCATGCACATAGACATGGGAAACCTACAGACACTGGGTCCACATTACATTACTGTTGTGGGCAGATCTTGCCTGTTGGACCTGTTTGTATTCTTTAAACAGTTACCAGGTCCATCAGTGTTGGGACGGATGTCCATACAGCCTACCTGGACCTTGCACAACCCTTCAACACAATACCCCACTCGGCCATTATGTATAGGCTCACTGGCATCAATATTGACACATATCTCACACGATGGATTGCTACCTGGATCAGGGATAACACCCACATGCTAAGTGTTGCAGGTGCCATGTCTGACTATACACCAGTTACACATGGCATCCCACAAGGCTCAGTTCTGGGACCTCTCTTGTTCAGTATATATTTGTGTGACATATAGGCTATCACAGGAGGGATATGGCTGCCCATGTTTGCAGATGACTGCAAACTGGGTGCCATAATCAACTCTCCAGCTGGCACATGCATACTCATACAGGGTCTCACAGAGATAGGATGACTGGTGCATGAGCCATGGCATACGGCTACATGCCATTAGCTGCATAGTCATCCCCTTTGAGAATGACAACATGCCCACGTATTACCACATAGGTAGTCATCCATTACATACGGTTGTAGTTGTTACGGGTTTGGGGACACGACCTGTTCGTACTCTCGCCTTTGACAATCACATTGCCAAAGTGGTTAGACAGTACTTTTACATAGCCCACCATATCCAACATGGTTTCACATGTTGATCACGTGTGGTCATTGTGCCCCTATACTCATCACGACCATGCTTGGTTACTATGCCACATTTGGGATGTACCTTACCCGACACCTGCAGCAACTGTAACATCAAGCAGATGTAGGGACTTACACGGATGCCCTGCACAGTTCAGATACAGTAACTCCAGCTCTACTCAGTCACTTACCACCTACACAGATGTGTTGTGTGCCTGTAGTTTAAGGCAATATCTGACCCAGAATTAATGGACATGCTCCACCTCAGTATATCCAACTCCCTTGGAGCTACACACTCCAGGGACATATACCTCAGCACAGATGTTAATAGGACATGCTGGGGGGACAGATTATTATCTGAAAGGCTCCACTCACTGCAGAGTGTAGTCCCAGTTTTGCATAGGCAGAGCCACCCACTGACCACCTACAGGTGACATCTTGACAAGTGGATGGGTGATCGTATGTGTACCCATGGGATATCTTCTGGGTCCCTGCTAGACAGAGGCACAATACACTAAACGTAAATGGGCTATCTTGTGTGACCTACTATTCACGGGCACAGTGTTCTGATTTGACTGGGTTGCAGCAGCCAAACACACTCTGGCTATGCTTGTACAGGCCCTAGGGCAGATAGCCTAGTATCAACCTCTGAACCTATGATAATGTTCATGATGCACAATTTTTATTGCTGATACTGTTTGCAGGTTTTTATCATCTTTGCTTTTCCACTTTCTATGAACCGCTTAGGTATCTGCAGAACATATTTGATTATGACAGGGTTCCACTATATTATATACATGTCTGTGGTCATATAAGTGTGTGCACAGGGCAGATTGCTGGATAGTGAGAGGTTCCTGGGTTAACACATGCAACTGCCTGATATGTGTGGCCCACTGCTGTACTGCGACATGGCCTAAGTGTGTGAGCATGCCCAGTTCAGACTGTCAGTGTTCTGTTGCCTGACATTTGTCTCATGTATTCAAGTGTGTGAGCATGCCCAGTGTGACCTTTCAGTATGTTGCTGTCTGAGGTCCACTACATTTGTTGATGTATGTGTACATGTCCAATATTAACATTTCTACTGCGTGTGTTGAGAGTCAGGTTTTATTCTTACTGCAGGACTCACCTTTGTGTCATAACTCAGCAGGGATTATGCTGTGCCTGCAGGGTTTCCATGGAATACTTTGCATAGACTTATCAACATTTCTTCATACAGGCTAACCACTGCAATACTGTCATGGTTTAGTGGTTCAGTACTATGACTATAGTGCACAGTATCCTGTGTTCGAGGCCCATCACTGCTTATATTTTCATACTGAGCAGACCAGACTGCTTAAGGGCCAGTAGAGCAACTATGAGCATGTTGGCTTTTGTTCAGCTATGCCCTACTTAGATCCAGCTTGTTCAACATTGCTCAATATTAACCATCATTGCTGGACGTTGGCTAATATTACTCAACATTGACCACATTTGTACTAGTTGGTGTGTGTGATTTTGTTTACATATACTACATGGTGGTAAATGCTGTTTAGCACTGCTTTATATTGCTTAACACATGGCAATCATGCCTCAGATGTTGATGCAGGGCTGCCTATGTTGGATGCACATACTACACTCCCTATACATGTTTGAAAGTAGGTAGTGTCAACGTATGCATCCCTTTTACTATATGTGCAGGTCAGAGAGAGGTATAATTTCCAGAGTTCCTACTGAGCCAGTGTATGTGCTATGCGTTGCCTCTTTGCCAAGGCCAAAGCATACTGGGAATGCCTCCTTCTACCTACTGGGGCAGGCTCAGGTCGTTCCTCCTCCGAGTCAAGCTCTGCCTGTGGTGGCCTTGGCAATGGTGGGGGGCTGTTTGGCCCGGGCCTATGCTGGTCCTGCTGCAGCTGTTTTCACAGGATCATATTATGTAGCATAGCACATACCATGACAATTTGGGTACATGTAGTTGGTGAGTACTGCAAGGCTCCACCAGATGTGTCCAGGCACCAGAACCATGACTTGAGCAGCCCAAACACACACTCGATTACATTTCGTGTTTGCGCGTGTGCCTCATTATGGCATTCCTGTTCAGGTGTGTGTGCATTTCTGATGGGTGTCATCAACCACGGCTCCAGTGCATAGCCAGCATCCCCCACTAGGTGTCTATGTGGGATGTCCCCATTGGCAAATGTCTGGTACAGCTGTGTCAGATGCCAGATATGGGAATCATGGTAGCTTCCAGGGCAGCCAGCACACACATTCAGTATTATGCCCTGGGCATCACACACAACCTGGCAGTTGATGGAGGGGAAGCCCTTGCAGTTGAAGTAGACCCTACCCCGCTCACTGGCTGGTGCTTTGATGCGAATGTGCGTGCAGTCTATTGCACCCACTACCTCAGGGTATTCTGCTGTTTGCTGGAAGAGATGCATATTGCTGGCCAATACCTCACGGGAATTCGGGAAGTATACATGATCACCGACATGTGCTGACATGGCATCCAGGAACTGGTGCAGTACCCTGGATGCTGATGCCTGTGATATCCCCATCATATCACCAGTTGGTCTCTGGAAGGTACTTGTTGCTAATATTCTTAGGCCAACACATACCTTAGTTTCCACTGGGATGGGTTCCCCTCTGTTGGTTCTGTGTGTGAGGCGTGGCCTGCACAGCTCAACAATTTGCTGCAAGAGGTCTCTGTCCACTCTATAGTGCTCCACTATCTCCAGCTCATGTAGCCCCTGGTAAGTTACCCTGGGCCTGTACACTCTTCTCCATCTCCTCACTGTGGGTTGTCCAGCAGCATTTGCATTATCACCACCCTCAGCATGTTGCATATGTCACCTTATAACAGCAATGGCAGCCCCTAACATTCTTTGTCTCAGTAAAGCTTTTTCAGTTTTCACTTCTATTAGCTTACTGCCGTGTTGCAGTGTCTCTTGAGAGAAACATAATGGACTGTTGTTTGCAGAGTTTTAAGTGCTGGGCTGGGCTAGTGTTCTGCCTGGGTAATTGCCTGATTCTGATTGTTTTCACCTGCTAGCTCTGCTAGTACTCCCTGGTAACTTCCCTACTATTTGGTGTGCTTCCCTTTTCCTTTCTGTTTCCTGAGGGGAGAGCGCTGCGCACACAAGTGCAAACACCCGCACAGCTGTTCACATGCGCACACACATGCTTACATGGACAAAAACTTGCTTATTCTTGTTAAAATGCGCGCACACCGGCACAAACACACTTACAACTGTTTACACAGCTTTACATATGCTTACTCAAGCTTACATGCGTGCACACACGCTAACACGCATGCACACTGTCTTACTTGGGTTTACTGGCGTGCACACACGCGCATGCATGCTCAGCAAGAAACTTTGGTGTTATCCACAGCATACACCTTCCATTTCTTGACTTTACCTAGCCTACCTGTTGACACACCTCTTTCAATAATATGTAATTGTCAGCTGACACATGACACTTTGCTCCAATGAGCTTCACTCCTTTCATACATACCCCCCTCGTGATGTCACCTATCTTCTACTCTGTTACTCCCCTTATCCTACTCCTACACGCCACTGACTGTGCTCATTTCCTATGTAAACTTGCGAGTCACTATCCTAACTCTCATTTGCATAGGATTGCCTACTAATGCTTGGTTGCATCTCTTAGACTGAGCTCCCCCCCCCCCTTAGCAACCTCTACTTGGTGGCCATGTTGTCTTCAGCCTGCCATTCACTTGCATTGTAAATTCATTTTAGGTATAAAATCCACATTTGTGGATCTTAATTATTAATTTTCTGTTTTTTTAGGGTGCAGCGCGTCTGCGCGGCGCTGCGCTACGGTAAAACCCTGGAGATCGGGATGAAAAAAAAGTTATTTTATTTCGATTTTGCATCACTTCCCATTGCCAATGGCTGTATTTTTGGCAATTGACATGCTTCCTCCTGTAAATGCATGCTTTTTTTGCAGCTGTCACGGCTCCATTTTGCTATTTGCAGAACCGTACTCAGTTATCAACTGAGTACATTTCTGCAAATAACACTACTCCTACTCGGACAGGTTCGGGTTTCCTGGATCGTAAATTTACCTCATTTGCATAGCTTTTGCCTGCAATTGAGGTAATTTGCATATCCAAGCCCTGTCTGTGTAGGACAAGTTTGGAGAGCTCAGTTGCACACCCCTACCGGCTGTTCCCGGATCTCTCAGCAGACATGTTGGCTGCATGGTCTTACTCTACTCTTAGATTCCGTGCAAGCCTTCGTGAATCCGGCCCTTTGTCTTTTTCACGTATGTTTTCCTGATTAGAGAACAAAATGTTCAGAAACCCAGTTAGTTCATTGCCACTGGTGTCTAGAATGTTGTCACCATTTTGTTGAGAGAATAACGCGCCAGAAGTACCATCAGGAACAGTTTTACAATACCTCTGGCTAATTTCCTGGTTGCCAACCACACTGGATGCCAGTGTGACTATCGATTTGCAGGCTGGAGTTAAAAGCTCAACCAGCTGGGATAGCTGGCCAATTACCTTCCTTAATTCTCCTCTTTCACCGGCTCTAAACTCGTCTCTGCCCCTGGGAACTCCGCCATCTCAATGCAACTCAAACCAAAAAACAGTAGGAGATGAAAAGCGAACTGAAACTGCACCAAAACCAATACAAAAAGTTTGCTGGAGTGCCAAATAAGGGCTTGAGTCCAAATGGAGACAAAAAGTTTTATTTCCACTAGACAAGCGATAGAAACAAGGAAAACAAGTTGCATAAAAGAATGAAACATTAAATCACAATTGTCTCTATAGGTACGGGTGACTGTTTCCGTACTGTTAAAAGACATTTTTGAATTCAATGAATAGTTCTTCACTAAAAGGGCTTTGTAATCCAAAACATTGTTATGAATAACAGTCACCTTTCCTTATGTTGGGACCATCGCCCATTTGGATTCCTGAAAGCCGTTTGTCTTTTTCACGTATGTTTTCCCGATTAGAGAACAAAATGTTCGGAAACCCAGTTAGTTCATTGCCGCTGGTGTGTGAAGTGTTATCGCCATTTTGTTGAGAGAATAACGCACCAGATGTATCATCAGGAACAGTTTTACAATACCTTTGGCTAATTTCCTGGTTGCCAGCCACACCAGGTGCCAGCGTGACAATCGATTTGCAGGCTGGAGTTAAAAGCTCAACCAGCTGGGATAGCTGGCCAATTACCTTCCTTAATTCTCCTCTTTCACCGGCTCTAAACTCCTCTTCAGTCTCCGCCCCTGGGAACTCCGCCATCTCAATGTAACTCAAACCAAAAAACAGTAGGAGATGAAAAGTGAACTGAAACTGCACCAAAACCAATACAAAAAGTTTGCTGGAGTGCCAAATAAGGCCCTCAGTCCAAATGGAGACAAACAGTTTTATTTTCACTAGACAAGTGATAGAAACAAGGAAAACAAGTTGCATAAAAGAATGAAACATTAAATCACAATTGTCTCTATAGGTATGGGTGATTGTTTCCGTACTGTTAAAAGACTTTTTTGAGTTCAATGAATAGTTCTTCATTAAAAGGGCTTTGTAATCGAAAACAGTGTTATGAATAACAGAGTCACCTTTCCTTATGTCGGGACCATCGCCCGTTTGGATTCCTGAAAGCCCTTTGTCTTTTTCATGTATGTTTTCCCGATTAGAGAACGAAATGTTCAGAAACCTAGTTAGTTCATTGCCACTGGTGTCTGAAGTGTTGTCGCTGTTTTGTTGCGAGAATAACATGCCAGAAGTACCATCAGGAATAGTTTTACGATACCTCTGGCTAATTTCCTGGTTGCCAGCCACACCGGATGCCAGCGTGACTATCGATTTGCAGGCTGGAGTTAAAAGCTCAACCAGCTGGGATAGCTGGCCAATTACCTTCCTTAATTCTCCTCCTTCACCGGCTCTTAAGTCCTCTTCGGTCTCCGCCCCTGGGAACTCCACCATCTCAAAGCAACTCAAACCCAAAAACAGTTGGAGATGAAAAGCGAACTGAAACTGCACCAAAACCAATACAAAAAGTTTGCTGTTGTGCCAAATAAGGGCCTGAGTCCAATTGTTTTCAATTACAAAGCCCTTTTAGCGAAGAACTATTCATTGAATTCAAAAAAGTCTTAACAGTATGGAAACAATCACCCGTACCTATAGAGACAATTGTGATTTAATGTTTCATTCTTTAATGCAACTTATTTTCCTTGTTTCTATCGGTTGTCTAGTGGAAATAAAACTGTTTGTCTCCATTTGGACTCAGGCCATTATTTGGCACTCCAGCAAACTTTTTGTATTGGTTTTTGTGCAGTTTCAGTTCGCTTTTCATCTCCTACTGTTTTTTGAAAATATTGTTGTACTAGCCATATATACTCAGATGTCCCAGACAGTATACTCACACCCCTTGCTACTGTAATGACAGCACATAGAAGCATGTTATGTACATGGAATTAAATACACTTATTAAAGATATTAAATAAAGCCAACACATTCCGGCTAGGCTTATAAATGCCTTCGGGCAGATAGCCTAGTACCTACGTATGAACCTATGAACCTATGTCATTAATGAAAAAACATGAACAATTCAAGCAAAAACAAATAAAATAAAAAACACGCAGTCTTCTGAGTAGAAAAATGCTTTACTGGTGTCTCGTGGTACCTAGGCTAAAAAGCCTTCAAGGAATAATTAGTACACCAAAAACATGCCTTTTATAAACCAAATCACCAATTGTTAATTGATTGATTACAATGACATCAAAAATCACAAATGCACAAAATTTAAAGTGACACTTCCCCTTTTACAAAACAGTAAAAGACACCAGAAAAGCATTTTTCTACTCAGAAGACTCCATGTTTTTTATTTTATTTGTTTTTGCTTAAAGATGTCATTACCCTGCTATTTTATCAGAATGGAATATGATCACTGGTTATCAAGGCTATAACTATACATTAGCACCGGTTACCATCTGGCAAACCTGCACAAACACACTTAAAGCTGCTGAAAACTGCCTTATCCACTCTATATCCAACAGCCCTTGTTCTGCCTAGCAACAAAATAAACAGACCTTGCAGGTCTTGAACCCAGGTCTCTGTACAATACAGTCACAGCAGTTAAACACTAAGCCATCACAGCTGTGAAAATGGTTGTTTTTCCAATATATCTGTCAGTACACATACTGAATAGTATTGAACAACTGCTCTGACTTCTACAATTGTATAGTACTTATTGGTGATATTAGTGTTGAATCAAGTATGTTGTTATATCTAAATATACACATATCAGAAAAGTATGGTGTGATACATCTGGAAAGGTGTATACAACAGTCATGTCTGCACATAACAAGGATATGGATATATATATATATATATATATATATATATATATATATATATATATATATATATATATACACATATATAGTTATATACATATTTATACATATCTGTATATTAATTAATATATATATTCATATATAACATAACATTGTACTGGAGTCACACCTCAGCACCAATAGTCACAACCTCTTAGTGCAAGGGGATGTCATGTAAGTATTGCAGGTATAAATGTGGAATATTGCTACAGTAACAGGGGTTGTGTTAACAGACATGTTGCGTAGGAAGTCACTTTTGATACTGACATGTACGCCATCAGTTACTGACAGACATCATAAGATCATCATAGTGAAGTACCTCACAAATCACAGTAATGATCCTGTGGAATACAGCAGAGATATGATCAATAAATGTGGACAGTCTGACACAATCTGGTCAGTGCAGAGGTATACACAGAACTCCTTAGTGCAAGATGTGTGGACCAAGCCTAACAAAGTGGATGTTTACAGCCATGTAAATGGGGATATCACAAAAATACTGGAATAGATAATCTCACACAGTTGATGCATTCACACACTCCTGTCTGTCCTAACACATATTAACTGGAGGAGCAGAGGTCCCAAGCCCACATACTTCACACTACTTAGTGACATACATCTTTACACCATCCCACCACTTTTTCAGACATACACAACAGCTATGGTGGCCAGGCAACAGTTCATCTGACAAATATCTGGACATAACATCACACTAGGTAAATATACTGAGCTGCTAGGCATGTCACAAAGCACTGTACAAACTACAGGCAGACTGCCACAACACTGACCCAAGTTTCCTATGGGGGAATACACATTTACTTGCAAATATAGCAGGCACTACAGGCATGTAACAGCATGGAGTAACAGACACCAGTGTGAAAGTGCATACCCACAACCAATCTGAACACAGTCACAGTCACATTATCGTAAGCCTAAGTAATATTACAGTATATGTACTGTGTGAACAACACCAACCATATATGAACCACTCACACAGTAACCCTACATACACTGGGCCAATACACAATGTAGTCTGATGCCTGACTGTGGTATGGGACATGTGTCAGTCTGGCCCTACAAACATGTACGCTGATAGGGTACCATAAACTGGACCAGCATGCAACATCAGATAGAACAGGACCAAGAACAATGACATCTATCACAGTCTGTACACAGGCCAAGTAACATATTCACAATACACACTCTGTCAACAATATAATATAAGTACACAGACCTCACTACTGTACACACAACAACAGAATATCCAGGTTTTGTCCTCAAATATGAGGCCTACTATACATAACATGTCTAGCACTCTCATATCTCACTGGCTTGTTACCAGGTATGATGTCAGTAAATAATGATGTACTGTACATATACACCTCTTACTGCATGATATATGGACAAAGGGTGACAGACTTCGGGGACAGAGGCACAAACACAGTGCCAATATTGACATATTGTTGTGATAATCTGAGAAATTTCCTGGTGTAACAGGGTTTGTTGTGACATACCTCTTCTGAGGGATATGAAGTCAGTAACTCACATGGATGATCATGTACTGACTGCAATCATCAGAGTATGCTACTGCATATCTAAAGATAGGAAATGTGTGAGTAACACAACTCATGTAAGACTCCAAACTCTGGACAGTCTGTAGATAGCCCTACATGTGAGAGTTTCCTCAACCACATAACACTGTCATGCCAGACTTTAAATCATGTGGAACAGCCATATCCACACAAACCCTGTTAAACCAATATTATTTCAAATGTAGAACAGCAATAATTACATTCTGTCCCCATGTCTGGAACATCCCCCTCCTGTTTGTTGGCCTGTCTCCACAGTGTATGTTGTAAGAGGTATTTCCAACTACCCTCTGTGATGCTGTTTGTCAAACACGCACATGAAGTCCTGCTCACAGTGAGGGAAAAGGGCCAACACCCACATAAATTGCTTAGTTATAGGAGTATGTTTCCATGCAATTGGATATAGGAATGATACCACAGCTGTTTCACATGCAATTAGCAAGAGGGGGACTGCAATTTGTGCACAAGCCATCAGCTGATTATGAGCATTCCTTACAAAACTCAAGCTGCTGCCTATGCAAATCAGATGTACTTTTCCACATCCACGAGAGAGAGAGAGAGAGAGAGAGAGAGAGAGAGAGAAAGACAGACAGACAGACAGACACAGAGATAAATTAAGAAAGGAAGGGTGAAAGAGAACAAGAGCCAAGTGTGTTTGTGTATGATCCGTGGGTGGAGAGTGGTATCTGAGTATTATAACAGTTGCCTATATTGTTTACTGATCCATACTGTCACATAGTAATTCCACATGGCTGTACACATTTATGGCAAATGATTGTCTCCAACAACCTCCACAGTGTTTGAAACTGTTGGCCTTGTAATGTGGACAATGGGACATATAGGTCCTCAATATAATGATGTAGCGAAACCCACACTGCAATGAATCCTGTCAGTACACACTCACCCCAACAGGATACTGATGACACACGCACACTTAAAAGTACTGAGTTTCAAACCTCTACCTGACTATGGTATTGCTATTACAGTGTTATACAGTTATTGCATGTGCCATGGAGCTTACACATTGGCGAGTCGTCCAAAGTATCTTTGAAGGTGAGTGACATCAGCAACAGTGCTAAAGAAGGGATAAGAGAAGTGTAGTACATGTGAATGTCCACAAAACCAGGTATCAATAGAGATACACACACATCATCACAGATGGCGGGATCAAGATTAGAACCCCTATCTAACTAGTTTACTACACTACAGTATAACGCAGTTATCATAAGCGCTATAGAGCTTACATAGTTGACACATAGTCAAAGGGTTATGTCAAGGTGTATGACATCAGCAGGTGTGCTAAAGTAGGTCAATGGGAGGTGTAGTGATTGTGAATGACTTAAAAATCATTACTGTCCATACACATACACACACACACGCACACACGCACACACGCACACACGCACACACACACACACACACACACACACACACACACACACACACACACACACACACACACACACACACACTTGCCAGTACTGAGATGCATAGATTCATTGCTTTGCAGGTGTGTAGTAGGTGCATGGGCCTGGCAGCTGTACAAGGCTAGGCAGAGGGAATACCTTGGCATCAGGCCATTTGACAATGGTCTCCAGTGTGGCTCAGTGGTGTAGTCCCTGGAGTGGTCCCCATTCATCTGGGTTACTATTGTGGGTGGCCAGTGATGTGCACTGCTTCCCATGTATGTGAGCTGTATTCCATAACATGGACAGTGTCTGGGTTTTGCACATGTCCCACACGCATGTTCTTTGACATGTGGAAGTGTACTTGAGGTCTCTGGGGCATGTGTGTGCAGATTGTTATCTTCTGATGTAGTATTCCTGACCTCATTTGGGGAAACCTGGCAATGGAACTGAGGTTGTGCTTGCACCTACATTGACAGCATGATACAGGTATTCAGTGGAGTTAGTGGCATCTGTCCATACAGGGCATGTGTATAAAGCATGGTATTCCATTTGTGGGTTACATTTGCAGACTCTACAGTTGTTGTAGGTGTCCAGCGGGGAACATAGCAAAAGGACCACTATAAGCATTTATTTGCCTACTGCAGGGATGGAACAGGGTGCCATGCCCTTTTACTTGCTGGATAACACACACTCAGTCAGGAGATGTTACACAACACAGTACTTTCTGATGTCAGTGGCACTGTTGTGGTCAACAGGCATTTAGTCCACTGCAATCACACCATGGTTACTATCTGTGGCCAATGTGCAGGGAACTACCACTATAGTGGTTGTTGCCTAGCCAAGTGTGTTTGTATATGAGACATGGGTGGAGAGTGTTCTCTGAGTAATACAAGGGTTGCCTATATTGTTCACCAATCCATAATGTCATATGTAGGGCTATGGATTGTCTACACCAGCCTCTCTGGTGTTTGACATCTGTTGTCCTTGTAAGGAGGACATTGTGATATATAGTAGGTCCTCAATATAATAATTTAGAAAAACCCACCCCCCCAATACATCCTATCATTACACAATCACAGCAACCTTCACACAGGGTACTGATGACAGACGCACACACACTTTCCAGTACTGAGATTCAAACCCCTACCTAGGTTATACATTGCTACTACAGTGTACCTCATTTATCGCACATACCACCAAGCTTATTGGATGGATGTTGTCTCAAGGTACTTCTAAGTTGAGGAACACCACCAGCCCTTGTAAATACTGGCATTGGGTGATGTAGTGGGTGACAGATCCCAAAAATAATTTTACCCTAATTACACATTTACATTTACCAGGGGTAAGGTTCAAACCTCTACCTAACAATCTTTATGGACCATTATTTTACAAACACACCACAAGCAGAACTGACCGGACATGGTTAAGACTTGGCAACAGGTACTTGTAAGATGGATGAAATCTGCAGGACTGCTAAAGTCAGGCTCTGAGATGTGTACTGGCTGGAAATTAGCCCAAAATCTTTGAGGTACACACACAAACACTTGCCACAGATAAAATTCAAACCCATACCTGTGTAGATATCACTACTACATTGTTCTGCATTTATGGCATGCACCACAGAGCTTATAGGGCTGGCCCTTGTCCAAAGGGATTTTTCAAGGTGACTGACATCAGCAGGCTTGCTAAAATAGGGTGATAGGAGGTGTAGTGACTGTGAATGGTGTCAAACATCTGTACACACACACAACGTTTCACAGTTGCCATGTCTGGGATAAGAACTCCTACCTGACTAGTAGGTTACACTATAGCATTACTCAGTTATAGCACACGCCATGGAGCTTTTAGGGCTAGCTGTTGTCCAAAGGCATATTTCAAGGTGACTGACATCAGCAGGCTTGTAAAGTAGGGCAATGGGAGGTGTACTGACTGTGAATGGCCTCAAAATCACTAACCTCTACACACACACACACACACACACACACACACACACACACACACACACACACACACACACACACTTTCCGTGTCTGGGATTAGAACTCCTACCTAACTAGTATGTTATACTATAGTATTACACAGTTATCACATGCACCACAGACATTATGGGGCTGACAATTGGCTAGAGAGTTATTTCAAGGTGACTGACTTCAGCATGAGTGCTAACATGGGCTATGGGAAGTGCAGTGTGTGTGAATGGGCCATAAACCATTCCTCTGGGAACACACACACAACACTCAGTCACACACAACATTACATTTGACAGGACTGAGTATACAAATGTTAGATGGATACTGATTTGTATTATCTTGTCATGTTACACAGTTATTACAAGCACCACAGACACTAAAGGGCTGAGGGCTACCAAAAGCAAATGTCTACAGTGATTGACATCAGCACATCATGTGATATTGGCCAATTGGATGTGTGGTGGGTGGGACAGGACTCATGATGGAAATCTGTTTGTCACTGTCGGCCTCTCTATTTCCCACATCTCTGTGTGTCTATGTCTCTTCTCCACATCTCTGTGTGTTTATGTTTGACCTATTATAGTGTGTTGGCCTTGGATATGTGTGAGTATTCATATCCAATGTGTGTGCAAAGCATGAATGGTGTGAAATGTGGTGTGCATGCACAGACATCTGCGACTAACAGATATGTATAGTTCACTGTTGTTGTCAGACATTGGCTTCATTTCTCTAAGTTTAGGAGCATGCCCAGTATAACCTGCCAGGTAGGTTGTACTCCACTGCAGGATTTTGTGTTCTACGCCTACAGCTAGCAACCTGTTTCTGCAGGATATCTGTAGATAGGTTGACAATATGGAGTCACAATGGGCGACAAATAGTGGGATATTGTAACTATTGCTGTCTGTACTGCTTGTGTTACATGGTTGGGGTTAGCAGAGATATTCAGACATGTACTGTTTTATACTGTGTTGTATTATGTCATCAGCTACCAACAGATATACTTATTTGCTCACAGTTATTTCCAGGGAAATACAAGATGAATGAAGCTGTATCCGGTATTGTGGTCTGCAGCCTATATATTCTTGCACACTCATGCCATTCTGGAGGGGTAGCTGCAGACACTTGCTGATGGATCTGTGTAAATGGTCCAGCACCTTGGTACTGTGGTGGCTGAGGATTCCCTGCTTGTACATCTATAGTCACAGCCCTTAAGGCTAAACAACACACCTGATACACTTGTAATAGGTGACTCTATCGTCAGGCACACTGATGTCACGCTCACCAGGCTGAACAAGGAGAAGGTCACGGTGAGCTGCCTGTCGGCACTAGGATCCGCCACATAACACAAGCACTCAGGTCACTCCAAGGCAAGTACAAATATGACTCAGTCATTGTCCATGCTGGTGTGAATGACCTGAGACGTACCTCCCTGGACTACATGAAAAGAGACAGAGAGGAGCTCTCTGAGCATGTAGCCCAGGCCGGTATGACTCTGACCTTGAGTAGCATCTTACCTTCACCAAGAATGATGCCAGAATATGAAGACAAGATGATCAATTTCAACAATTGGCTTAAGTATTGGTGTCATTTAAAGGGGATCCAATGCCTGTCAGCCTGGGATAACATGCTCAACAAGCCACGATGCTTCGCTAGGGACGGCTTGCACCTGTCACCCCTGGGCTTTTGGATATTGGCAAAGGCTCTTACTACCCCATAGTGCCTTTTTTAGGCAAGGCTCAAAAGACAAATCCACCTCCCTAGGTATCACAAGGGATAAGAAACTAAGAGTAATGCTACTCAATGCCAGAAGTCTAAACCTCAAAATGCACGCACTCAAAACTCTCCTTAGCATGCAGAACATCGATATCTGTGCAGTAACAGAAACCTGGTTCAAGGCTCCCGTGAGCACCCCAGCACTACCAGGTTATACCTCATACCATGCTTTTTGGCCCCAAAACTTGGACCAAACCACAAAAGGAGGGGGAGTATCAATATTTGTCAAAGATACCCACACCTCCAGGTTGGTGGCACAGCACGAAGCATCAGAGACTATCCATGTGCAACTAACAGTGGGTAAAACTGCCTTCCAGTTTATAGCCTGCTACAGACCACCTTCCCAAACCCAGGAACCCCACTCGGCCTTCCTGAGAACACTGGAAAATATGAAGGTCTCTCCAACACCATTATATTGGGCGACTTCAACTACCCAAACATAGAGTGGGAGCATTACTCTAGCTCCAACACCCTAGCCCAAAGGTTCCTAGAATTTATAAACTCAAATGCTATGGAACAACTTGTTACCACTCCCACAAGAGGGGAAAACATACTGGACCTGATCATCACCAACATGGGGACTCTATGCTCCATACCAGAAGTGTATCCCTCACTGGTAAGATCAGACCATAAACTAATCTCACTGGATATTCACATCCGAACCACACCCCCTGCCAGGAAAACCACAGTGAAAAACTTCTCTAAAGCAAATTTCACACTCCTCAAAACCGAGGTTGAATCCTTCAAAGCCCCCGGGCCTGTGGAAAATACGGCCCAGACCACAGAATCCTTTATAAACGCATTCTATGAACACCTTCAGGAATGCATGGATCATGCAATCTCAAATAAAACCAAGACCCAATCCTCCAAAGGCAGACATCCTGTCTGGTGGACCCCAGCCATAAACAAACTATACAATAGAAGGAGGAAGCTACTACATGATAGAGCAAAATCCCAAAAAGGGAGTGCATCTCTGATCAGTATTAGCAAAAAACTATGGGCACTCATAAAATTGTCTAAGACCAGCTTCGAGAGAAAAATTGCACAGGACACTAAGGATAATCACAAGGCTTTCTTTAGTTATTTTAGGAACCTGGGTGGGAATGCCCAGATATGCTCAGAATTAGTCCAAAATGACAAAAAATACACTGAACCCACAGACATTGCCAACATCCTAGCTGACAGGTTCAGCGCAAACCCCCCCCCCACCAAAAGGGCAAATATCTATCCCAGCAGAGTGCTACCCCCCTGACATCTCAGATGCTCAGGTAAGAGCTGCCCTCTCCAAAGCAAAAAACACAGCATCAATGGGACCAGACGGTGTCCCAGGCTGCGTCCTACATGAACTCCAAGAAGAGCTAAACCCAAACCTAAAACTACTGTTCAATCTCAGCCTTACTACAGGATATGTACCCAAAGAGTGGCGTACAGCAACAGTGGTCCCTCTCCACAAAGGTGGTGCCTCAACGGATCCTGGAAACTATCGCCCCATAAGCCTGACTAGCTTGGTCTGCAAAGCTATGGAAAGTATCATCATGGACCTCATAAATAAAGATATTGGGGACCTATAGACACTGGATCCTACCCAGTTTGGCTTTGTTAAGGGCAGATCCTGCCTCTTAAACCTGGTAGATTTCTTTGAAACAGTCACCAAGGCCATTGAGGAGGGGAAGGTGGTCCACACAGCCTACCTGGACCTCGCAAAAGCCTTCGATACTATACCCCACTCGGGCATTATAGGTAAGCTCACCAGCTTATATATAAACCCCTATGTCACTAGATGGGTTGCAAACTGGCTCAAGGACAGAACCCACATGGTTAGAATTGCTGGAGCCATGTCAGACTCCAAACCAGTTACAAGTGGCATCCCACAAGGCTCAGTCCTGGGACCTCTCTTGTTCGGTATATATTTCTTGGAGGTACAGGCAAACACGGAAGGACTGTGGCTGACCAAGTTCGCAGATGACTGCAAACTGGGCGCCATAATAGACTCTCCAGCTGACACAAGCATCCTCCAAAAGGGCCTCCTAGAAACAGACAACTGGTGCCAGAGCCAGGGCCTCAAGCTAAATGCCAAAAAGTGTATAGTCATCCCCTATGGCAAAAATAAAGTGCCCACAAATTACCACATAGGTGGTAATCCATTAAGTACAGAAGTAGTAATTAGGGACCTGGGGACCCAAGTTGATGGCAATCTCTCATTTGACAACCACGTGGCCAAAGTGGTTAGAAAAACATTTTATATAGCCCACCTAATCATGAAGGGATTCACATCTAGATCAGGGGAGGTCATCGTGCCTCTTGACTCATCCCTCATCAGGCCCATAGTTGAGTACAATGCCCCTTTTGGGATGTACCTTACCAGACACCTGCAGCAACTGGAAAGACCCCAAAAGTACCTCACCAAGAGGATCAAAGGGCTCAAACAGATGCCATATGCTGCCCAGTTAAAGAAACTCCAGCTCTACTCAGTGGCATACCACCTGCTCAGAGGCGATCTGTGCCTGACGTATAAAGCCATGTCCAACCCGGAATTAATGGACATGCTGCACCTCAGAAAATCCAAATCCCATCGAGCTATGCACTTGAGAGACTTGAACCTCAGCACTGAAATAAATAGGACATGCTGGAGGGACAGATTCATAACCCAGAGTTCACTTCACTCTGGAATAAAATCCCAGTCCAGGTTAGGCAGAGTCCCTCATTGACTCTCTTCAAGAGGAATCTTGATGAGTGTATGGGAGATCGTAGGTTTACCCTGGGTATCACTTCTGTGTCACTGTTAGACAGAGGCTCAGTATACTAACCTCGAAAAAGGGCATATCAAAATTAATTTAAAATGGGTGGTGAAAGCCAAACACACTCTGGCTAGGCTTATAAATGCCCTATGGCAGATAGCCTAGTATGAACCTATGAACCTATAGACATAACAGAATGGCCATATCCTGCTGTGGCCATACCTCTCAGCTGTACAGATTCACCCAGGTTACCCGGAGGCAGGGCTCATATATCTGGTCAGTTCCCCTTCACATTGTGGTTTACGAGTGAGTTTATAGCCACCCATTACTGGGTTTGCAGGCAGGGGTAGGCTGGGGATACATTAGAGTTTCGGACTTCACACAGTCCATGACGTCCATGCTACTACACCCCCCCTCTGTTATTGTATCCTCTTCCTAACATTATGTGAGTGATATCCGGGAAGTATCCCTATAGTTGCCCCTTCATCCCAGTGTTTTTTAGGGGTTGGTCCACAGTTCATGCAGTAGGACATGGTGGACATGCTACTGAGATTTGCAACATGGCCTTGCATCTGTGTTCTGTAGACTGTGTTATGATGTTATTTGGGACCCCATGAGATAACATACATTGGCAGTACAGGTAAGGCACAGGCCTTTGACAGAGGAATGTAGGGAATTTGTTAGTGATGCAGGCCATCTGTATCAGACCAGTGCATTCTGTCACTCCTACAGTCCCAGACTGTGAGGCACTAAGTGTGGGACATGTTAATGGCCATAGTTCCTGCCCATATTAATCCATTGGTCTGGATGCTGGCAGGGAGCTACTTACAGCTAGGGAGTGGGGACACACCTGCATAGGACACCTCTTCAGCATGCTGCATTCTGTGGGTATTCCCATAGAGAAGTGGGGGTCATGCTGTACTCATTCCTAACAGCAGGGATATGACCTGTGATAAACCTGTGGATGATGGTGGGATGAGCTGAGTGCATGTGTGATAAAGAGGCTTCTTGCAGCTGACTCACAGATATACCTGGGACATTCCCCTTATGCTGCCTTGTGTGGGGACATAGGCATTCTCTCATTACTTCATAACTGTGCCTTTTGTGGTCTGCCAGTGATTGGACAGAATAGATCAGTACTCCATACTACACAGACAACTAATGTGCTGCTAAGCTGTATGTACAATTCCAAAGGTGTGTGCAGTTGACAGTTACATTTTATGTACTCTGTCTAGGGTATTTCCACCTGTGTGCTGTATGTATGCTTGGGCCCACATTCGTGGCATGTCCATCTTTAAGATGATGACAGATATTAACATCTGAACAATGAGTATGGATGACTGCTGAACTGAGTCTTGCTGGGATGCATTGTGGTTGCCACTGCAATTATCAGAACATGGCTCTGTCATCAACAGTAGTGGCCATAGGCCACTGGGGCACACCCATCCATGCCTACATGCTGACCACTTCCACACAATGTACAACACACAACAACCTAACACACAGAGCCCTGCATATTGTACACATGCAACAATCTATCCTGTAAATTGGGCCAGCTCAGGTAATCTATGCTCCACTGTTATTAACCCCACTTGTACATGTTACTGCATTTCTACATAGGATTGGGGGGCACACCTGACAACTGTAAACATTTGCTATGACTGTACTGGTATTTCAGGTACTCTGTTGGCTTCCATTTCATTTTGTATTCTGACCTATCATGCAGACTAGAGGCATATCAGTAGAGTATGGATCTTAGGTTTTATTGACCTACATATGAGTTTCAGACTTCATACCCTGCAGAACTAACATACAACTGCCTCACCTGTTGTAGTCTGTTTGTGTAGATCTGCAGGTGGGCTGTTATCCATTGCCATTAATTGGAGGCCTTAGCACAGCCTTTCTTTATGGTCATCTATGCCTGTCCTGCTGGCTGAGGCTGTTGTTGGGTATGTGAACCTCATTGGCATGCATGTGTGTGTGTCCTATGGACACACATTTGGGCCACCACATGTACTGCAGTGGGATTTGTCACCTTGTCTAGTACTGCCTACTTTGTTGACACCAGTATTTGTTATGGATTCCATGCTGCCCATATAGGTGTCCACTATCTGCTGCCATCCGATTCAGCTACCTGATTCCCTTGCATGCTCACATCCATACCATAGCTATGACTAGAAGAACATACTACTCAATTCAGCAATTGACAGGAAGAGTGAGTTACTTTTGGCTGTGCCAGTATTGAGGATGGTGCTATAGGGCTGACTATGTCGGATGCACATAGTACACTCCCTATACATGGTAAAACATAGGTATTGTCATGTTTGGCATCTCTTTTACTGTATGTGCAAGTCATAGAGAGGTGTCATTCCCTGGGTTCCTACTGTGTCAGCGTATGTGCTACGCGTTGCCTCTTTGCCAAAGACTGGGCATAGTGGGCATGCCTCCTTCTGCCTACATGAGCAGGCTCAGGTTATTCCTCCTCCAAGTCACTCTGTGCCTGTGCTGGCATTGGAAATTATAGAGGGCTATGTGGCCCTGCCCTGTGCTGTTGCTGCTGCAGCTGTTTCCACAGGATCATATTGTGTAGCATGGCACATACAATGAAAATTTGGGTGCATGTAGCTGGAGAGTACTGCAAGGCTCCACTGGATATATCCAGGCACTGGAACCATGACTTGAGCATCCTAAACACACGCCCTATTATGGTTCTCGTTTGTGCATGTGCCTCATTATGGAGTTCTTGTTCAGGTGTGTGTGCATTTCTGATGGGTAATAGCAACAAAACCTTTGTTCAGATGGCAGGTGCAAAGGCCCAAATGAACAATGAATCCCAAATCAAATGGCCAGCACCAAAGGGGAAAAATAAACCTTTATTAGAAGACAGACCAGTTTCGGCCCACACAAGCCTTTATCAATATACATTGATAAAGGCTTGTGTGGGCCGAAACTGGTCTGTCTGCTAATAAAGGTTTATTTTTCCCCTTTGGTGCTGGCCATTTGATTTGGGATTCATTTCTGATGGGTGTCATCAGCCACGGCTCCAGTGCATAACCAGCATCCCTCACTAGGTGGCCATATGGGATGTCCCCACTGGCAAATCTCTGGTACAGCTGTGTCATATGCCAGATGTGGGAGCTGTGATAGTTTCCAGGGCTGCCAGCACACAAATTCATTATAATGCCCTGGGCATCACACACAACCTGGCAGTTGATGGAGGGGGAAGCCCTTGAGGTTTATGTAGACCCTACCCCACTCACCAAGTGGTGCTTTGATGTGTATGTGCATGCAGTCTATAGCACCCACTACCTCAGGTTATTTTGCTATTTGGTGGAAGAGACGCATATTGCTGGTCAACCCCTCATGGGTGTTGAGGAAATATATGCGCTCACTGGCATGTGCTGACATGGCATCCAGGAACTGGTGGAGTACCCTGGATGCTGATGCCTGTGAGATCCCCATGATATCCTCAGTTGGCCTTTGGAAGGTACCTGTGGCTAGTATTCTTAAGCCTACGCATACTTTGGTATCCACTGGGATGGGTTTCCCTCTGTTGGTTCTGTCTGTGAGGCATGGCCGGCACACCTCAACAGTTTGCTGTAGGATGTCCCTGTCTACCCTATACCGTTCCACTATCTTCAGCTCATGTAGCCTCTGGTAGGTTACCCTGGGTCTGTACACTCTTCTCCTCACTGTGGGTTGGTCACCAGCATTCACATCCTCTCCACCCTCAGCCTCTTCCACATATTGTTGTATGAGAGCAACAGCAGTCCCTATCATTTTGTTAGTTTTGTCTGGTAATATTTCCCCATCTGTGTACAGCAGTGGTGTAGAATTTGTGGGAAAAAACAGAGTGAAAGGTGCTTGCATAGTTTATAGTAGTGTGCTGGGCTGGGCTGCTACCTGTGTAATTAGCTGATTGTGATACATTTCACCTGCCAGCTATGCTAGTTCTCCTTGATTGCCTTCTTACTGCTGTTTACCCTACCCACTGCCTTCCTGTTTAAGCCCCAAGGTGTGTCACGTATACCCAGTGCTCAGATATGAACAGAGCTGCTATTTCCTGTTTTTTGTTTGTTTAAAACCCAGTGCACAGTGCACACACCCATTTAGGCAATGTAGACACTGCTAAGCAGCCTCAGACACACCCCCTTTCTTAGCTGTGTTTAGCTAAGGGCAAACACAGACCACAGATCTCCAATAAGCTTACAGTATGCATGACACACACCCTTATGAAGTCAGCTACCTCTTAGGCTTGCACCATGGTGTTACTAGACTTACACAGTTGGGTGCTAGCTAACACTAAGGGGAAATTTGTGATTCAGTATCAATCCCCTTATTTGCATAAATCTGACTACTAATGCATGGTTACAAGACTGACACTTAGCCTTACCCCTTAGCAACCCCTATTCAGTGATATTGCTGTCTTCTGCATGCTACTGACTATTATGGCAGAATGCTGATTTTGGTTTAAAAGCTTATTTCCAGCTTTTTTTATTTTTGGGCCAATCCCATTTGCGGTGCTGTGCGCTGCCTTACGCTTAAATGGCTGAAATTGGCCAAAAAAATAACAGTTATTTTTTATAATTTTGCAACTATTTACCATGCCAATGGCCATATATTTGGCCATTGGCATGCCTACTACATTGAATACATGCTTTCTTTGGAACTGTCATGCCACCGTTTTGTAATTTGTAGAAATGTATTCGGTTAGTAACCAAATACATTTCTGCAGGTTACACTATTCCTGCACAGGCGCCTGCATGCTTCCTGGATTGTTAATTCACCTCATTTGCATGGTTTTCACCTGCAAATGGGGTAGTTAGCATACAGGAGCTGTGTTCATGCAGGAATAGTGCTGGAGCACTCATGCACGTCCCAGGAGTGCATTACTGGATCGCTCCTCGGCCATATTGCATGCAGCAGCTCTTGCACTATTCCTGCACACCATGCAGAGCTTGCTGAATCCGGCAGTATATATATATATATATATATATATATATATATATATATATATATATATATATATATATGTGTGTGTGTGTGTGTAAAGAAGTACATAAATATACACACACGTGTGTGTGAGTATATATATATATATATATATATATATATATATATATATATATATATATATATATAAACATAAATATATTTAACATATGTTTGTCTCTCTTTTAATAGTGGTTTAATGCTATTTTTACTATTCAGCCCTGGTGAGTAGTCTGCCCTAAAATAATTTATCCATTTGTATTCTTCAATCTCAGTTCTATTATTCAAGTCACCTCCCATAATGCCAACAAAAACTTTAGCTAGTATACATTTAAATTTAGAATTTTAGCTGAAGTTTTTGTTGGTATAAGGGGAGGTGACTTGAATAATAGAACTGAGATCAAAGAATACAAATGGATAAATTATGGATAAATTATTTTAGAGCAGACTACCTACCAAAGTTGAATAGTAAAATTGCATTAAACCACTATTAAAAGTAGTTTTATATATATATATATATATATATATATGGGTTCATGTCTAAAGATCGATAACTCAGTATATCGACATCCACTTCACCGACATCTAAAATAACCGACACCGCAAATCACGGACATTTAACAGGTAAGAGATTTAAATTCCCTAATCATGCCTACCATGGTTTAGTAAGTATGGTAGTGTTATGCATGTCTGGTAGGCATGATTAGCTAAATTAATTCTCTTACCTGTTAAATGTCCGTGATTTGCGGTGTCGGTTATTTTAGATGTCGGTGAAGTGGATGTCGATATACTGAGTTGTCGATCGATAGACATGAACCTGATAACACAGACACGCCAAAACACCGACAACAAAATAACCAACACAAAAAAACGAAAAAAAAAAGTTCAAAATCACATACATGCATGCTCTTACTTGGCAACACTGGGACTAGACCCCCTACCTAGGTATGTAGTGCTACTGATGTGTGTGCCTTTAATTGCACACACCACACAGTGTTTAGGATGAGATGTGTTCCAAGTTACATGTTACATGGAGAACATCCCCAGGCATGTACAGTATTGTAATGGGGGATGTAATGGTTGTATATGGACAATACATAATGTGACATACGTTCATATACACATTATGGTTAAGAAAATATTTTCTAAAAAGGACAGAAGAGTACTTTTAGGGGGTGACAAATATTGCATTTAATGTGCAAAATTCCAACATAAATTATATATATTCATCTTATGTAATATTTTTATTGCATAATATAACTTAGAAAGGTTAGACTTTAAAGTTATCCTGTTTGAAAATATAAATTTAACAAAGGGGGTAAAACCCTTTTTCATACAATGTCATAGATTGCAGCTTACACTGCCTGCTGTGTTTATTAGTCATCTATTTACATCTAGTTTGCATTTATGCATTATATACTCACTAGTTAGAATGCTTAAAACCTTTGGATGATTAGATCAAAATACCAGAATTTTTTTCTGTCAAACTCATCATTTTAGTAAGGTTAGAGTCTTTAATAAAGCCTGGAGTAAAATAAATGGGGAAAAATAGAAAAACAGGTTTTATGTTTGTGTACTTGCAAATAAAACTCCTAAAAGATTTCAATATTATATTTATGAAGTTTGATCTTATAGGTTCATAATTATAAAAAATGGAAACAATTATTCAGTATTCATAACCTCTTATTATCTACAAAATCTACAGACTGAACAGGAATTCCTAGTTTAACATCCTCACATATCATGTATTTATTCCATCCAATGTTGTTTGCTTGGCCCAGCCAATAAATGATTGTTTTGAATATTGATGCTAAAGAGTAAAAGTCTATCCCCCAGATTCAGTAATCTTCCATGCAAGACTAGCTTAGTCCTGCATGGAAGCGACTGTTTAGGACCAGCACGGCAGCGCGCTATGCATATTAATGAAGGCGTGCTGCCTGAGCTCCTAAACGGACATGGAGCATGGACGAGTCCAGGGGGCGTGTCCGAGAGCAGAGCTCTCACAATATACAAGCCCTTGCAATCAAAAACTGCAGTTTAGCAATAACAATGAGTGAGACTGCTCATAGGGGGTTGCATACCCACAGCAACCCCCCCACGTTTATAAGAGCAATAGTTAAAATATAATAATATAAACAAGTAAAATTTTTTTATCAAACAGATACAATTTAACTGTAGGTGCATGGGTTTGCTCATTGCTTAGCTATGTATGTTGTTGTGGTCTTTTGGCTTTTCCCGGTTAGGGGTCGCCACAGCGGAACTCCGGTCCGCTAATAATTGGCAGTAGATTTTGACGAATGCCGAGGTGCCAGCTCAATGTTCAACCTTCAAAGGA